>NW_022109980.1:5853189-5855214 GCF_000313985.2 Echinops telfairi | reverse complement strand
ATCAGCTTAACAAAAAAGCAGGAGAAACAGCAGACAATGCTGGAAGAAGCCATGAACCTAACGATGGGCATTGAAGAAGCAGATATTGACCTGCCACTAAAAGAAATTTCAGAATGCTGCTTGGAGTCATAAAGGATATGAGGGAAGCAACGCAGAAAAAAGATGAAATGATAGAGGAGATAAACGCAACGCACCAAAGGGAAATACAAGAGTTAAGGGATGAAAGAGCAAAATCCAGTGACAAATTGAAAGACCTTGCCAACAGACTTGAGGAAGCAGAGAATCACATCAGTGGCCTAGAGGATAACCAAGCATACCTTAGCAAACGGGAAAATCAGTCAAATAAAACAATCAAAGAAGCTGAAGAAAACTTGATGGCCATGTCTGATGCTATGTAAAGAAACATTATTAGAATAATTGGATGACCGGAACAAGACACAGCAAAGAAGTCAACAGCGAAAATAGTGAGATAATTCTTAGAGGAAAACTTCCCCAGCTTTATAAATGAAAATCAGGCAAACATTCAAGAGGCTGAAGGAACACCATCCAGACTGAATCCCGAGAAGAAGTCACTTAGACACATAATTGTCAAATTATCGAACTACGAGGAAAAGGAGAAGATCATAAAAGCAGCTAGGGAAAAGCAAAGAGTCACGTATAAAGGTACCCCAGTAAGAGTATGTTCAGACCTATCAGTGGAAACGATGAAGAAGAGGAGGGAATGGAGTAACATATTCCAGAAATTGAAGGAAAACAATGCAAACCCAATAATACTTTACCCAGCCAAAGTATCTATTAAGATAAATGGAGAAGTAAGAGTCTTTCCAGACAAGGACAACCTCAAAGAATACATAAAAAGAAACCCAGCCCTAAAAAAGATCCTTGCCGATTCAGTATGGGCAGAAGATCAACACTCACCAAGGGCAGATAAAAGACCATCACATAGAACAACCCCACCCATAAGGCGACAAAGAAGAAACAGCCCCCAGGATAGCATCAGCTCAATAGTGGAAAGAAGGTAAAAATAAAACACACAAGCAACACAAGAGGATAAGATAAGTAGATAGGAAAACATCCAACACAAAAGGTATAAGATGGCATCACAGAGTCCACAGATGGATATAATAACACTGACTATCAATGGCCTGAACTCAGGCATTAAAAGGCTGAACTCAGGCATTAAAAGGCAGAGACTAACAGACTGGCTCAGAAAACATAACCCATAACTCTGCTGCCTCTAGGAGACTCATCTCAAGCTTGAAGACAAAAACAGGTTGAGAATTAAAGGCTGGAGAAAAACATACCAAGCAAATGGCAATGCAAAAAAAATCAGGGGTAGCGGTTTTAATATCTGACCAAATTGACCTCAAGTTACAGACCATAACAAGAGACAAGGAGGGACAATATATAATGCTCAAGAGAACAGTAGACCAAGAACCAATGGGTATAATAAATATATATGCAATTAATGAGAGACCTGCGAAATTTGAAATCAAACACTCCAAAAGAAAAAAAGATCACAGGCTCAACAATTATAGTTGGTGACTTTAATACACCAGTCTCTGAAAAAGACAGATCATTGTGAAATAAACCCAACATGGAGGCTACAGACCTAAATAGCACAATTTGACGCCTTGACTTGATAGATATTTTCAGAGCTTTCCACCCACATGTAAAAAATTCACATTCTTTTCAAGCCCACATGGCACATATTTGAAAATAGACCACATACTGGGACACAAGTCGACCTTAAGTAAATTCAAGCACATCGAGGTTATACAGACATCTCTCTACAATCACTGTGCCATAAGGCTAGAAATTAACAGAAGGATGGTGAAGAAAACAAGGGCAAACACTGGAGGATGAACAATTTTCTATTGCAAAAGGAGTTAGTATTGACCCAGATCAGAGATGAAATCAGTAAGTTTCTAGAAACCAATAAGGACAAAAATACGACTTACCAAAACCTGTGGGATACAGCAAAGGCATTTATCAGAGGAAGGCTGTTAGCAATAAATGCACACA
>NW_022109980.1:5849308-5851924 GCF_000313985.2 Echinops telfairi | reverse complement strand
AACTGAAAAGGTAGTACCCTTTACAATAGACAAGCACAAATTTAAATACCTAGGGATATACCTGACTTAAAAAAAACGAAAGATTTGTATGAGGAAAATTACAAAACACTACTTCAACAAATCAAGGGTGACCTCAACAAATGGAAGATTATCACATATTCGTGGATTGGCAGACTCAATATAGTAAAGATGTAATTTCTGCCCAAGGCACTACACAAGTTCAATGCTACGCCTATACTAATACCACCATCCTTCTTCAAAGAATTCGTAAAAAAATTATGAACTTCATATGGAGGGGGAAGAAGCCCAGAATTAGCAGAGAACTCCTAAAGAAGAAGGACAAAGTGGGAGGGCTTACTCTACCCGACTTTAGGATGTACTATATGGCCACAGTAGTCAAAACAGTGTGGTACTGGCATAATGACAGTTATTCAGACCAATGGAAAAGAGTTGAAAACCCAGAAATAAAAACATCAGCATATAGGCAACTGGTCTTTGATAAGGGCCCCAAAAAATAATAAGTGGGAAGCAGATACCATCTTCAATAAATGGTGCTGGAAAAATGGGTATCTACCTGCAGGAAAATGAAACAGGACCCTTACCTCACTCCATGCACAAGAATAAACTCAAGGTGGAACAAAGACGTTGATATAAAACCCCAAACAATTAGGGTCTTTAATGAGGGAATTGGGCCAAACCTGAGAACCTTGGCACAGGGAATACATAGGCTATCAGAAATAGGAAAGGATACAAATACAGAAGAGTCTCAAATAGACAAGTGGGACATACTGAAGATAAGACACCTTGTACTTCGAAAGAATTAAACAAGAGAGTAATAAGAGTGTCCACTGACTGGTAAAACATCTTTAGAAATGACACATCAGACAAAGGCCTTGTTACTAAAATCTACAATACTTTGCAAGCTTACAATAAGAGAAAAACTAACTGTTCACTAAGGAGGTGGGCAAAGGACCTGACCAGAGGTTTCACAGAGTCTGAAATCTGAATGGCCAATAAAAATACGAGAAAATGTTCCCGATCATTAGCTATAAGAGAAATGCAAATCAAAACAACTATGAGATACCAACTAACACCATCAAAGATAGCCAATTTCAAAAAATCAAAAGGCAACAAGTGTTGGAGGGGCTGTAGTGAGATAGGAACTCTCATCCACTGCTGTTGTACCTATAGGTTTGTACAGCCACTATGGAAATCGATTTGGCAATTTCTCAAACTGATGGAAATTGAGTTACCATACAACCCAGCAATTCCCCTACTGGGCATATACCCAGAAGAGGCAAGAAAGAAACCACGGCCAGACATCTGTGCTCCATTGTACATTGCAGCACAGTTCACAATTGCAAGGAGTTGGAAGAGACCCAAATTTCCATCAACAGACGAATGGATTAAAAAACTGTGGTACATACATACAGAGGAGTACTATGCATCGCTAAAAAGCAGTGATGAACGCATGAAGCATATTGCTGCATGGGAAGAACTGGAGGAAATCATGCTAAGCAAAGTAAGCCAAGCACAAAAGGACAAGTATAACATGAGTCCGCTGAGGTAAGTTATATATATCAGAAAGGTAAATGCAAAAGAGGGACAAGGAAAAAGCTACTGTATACAAACACTCCAGGGGTAAGGTCCAGGTAGTATGGCAGGGGCCAGACGAAATCCAGGGGTACATATGGTATCCAACTACAAAGGGAGGGCAGCATGGAGGAAAGGGGAAAAACACGATATGTGATGGGGGAATAGGGCACTGACACACCCAAGGGGAGGGTATTGTTTGTGTCTCCACAAGGAAAGAGGGACCAGATTTAAAGCCAGTGCCAGGCGAATGCAGCTTGCTGGCAAGGAGTGGGGAACCAGTGGAGGGACCTGTGGGCTCGGCCCCCATACCAGCTACATGGACAACTGCCCCTCCCCCAAGAAAAATGTACTTGATAGGACGGCACTGAAGCTGCAGCTATGGGAGAGAGGCATGTCTGATTAGAGCAAATGGGAGCACTTAAGGGGGTGGAAGAGAGAGTGGAGCACATCCTGACCCACCAGGCCTGGAGGACGACATCCCTGCTTTGAACAGCCAATGGACAGAGTGAACAATATGGCTGATCCCACCACGAGATACGCCGTCCCTTGATGGCCTAGGGCTCTAAGGGGGACAACACTGGAGACTCAGTGCCGGGACTGGCCCAGACTGACCCTGTGAAATTGAGGCAAACCAATAAAAGCATATGGCAGAGCAATGGTGCGAGCAGAGCAGGTAGCCCCTTAGAGAGTACAAAGGACAGACTCTGGGGCCAGAGCATAGTACCCCATCGGACCTGACTGAAGGACACGCCTAGAGATAAAAAAGCAGACCTTGATCTATTTACACGTTTTTCTTTCTTTAAAACAAAATTTTTTAATTAATTTATTCTTCTATGGGAAATTGGTTTCCTTTTTTGTTGTCATAGCTATGTTCTCACTCATCGCCTAACTTGCTATGGCTTGAATTTTGGTGCATACTATTATCTCTACATATCTATCTTGACAAGATAGACTGGATGAATAGTCTGGAGGAGAAAACAACGGGACCCATGGTTCAGGAGGACATGGGAGAGGGGGAGG
>NW_022109980.1:5845668-5847416 GCF_000313985.2 Echinops telfairi | reverse complement strand
GTAAAAGGTCAATGAAAAAGAGGAAGGCCTTCAGCAAGCTAAAGTGACAGAGGCTGTAACAATGGACTCCAACACAGCAACAATTGTGAGGTGGGTGGAAGACCAAACATTGTTTCATTCTGTTGGTCATAGGATTGGGACCACATTGACTGCACCTAACAACTACAGAAACATGAGTGAAAGTTCAATTTATATGCATATATTTGTAATCAGTTAAAGCTGATACTAGGGGCTAAAACATAGGTGAGAAAAAAGGCACATGGATTTTAGACACTTAGTTAGAGAGAAGTACATTTTGGAGATTCGTGAGACTATGAAGGAAATTAGGGGAAAAGATAACAGTAAAGTTATGATTACATTTTGTTCTAAACTCGATAGAGTAGCTTCCCTTAGAGCACTGGAGCAAGAGTCAGTCTATCTTCCACTATAAACCAAATGGAGGAGATTTTATCTGCCTGGCTTAATTCATATCTTTGTTTTTGAAGATCCGAAAAGAAAATGTATGTAAAAGAACTTTATAAAGAACAAAAAATTCTGAATTGTATGACTTTAAATGATTAAGTAAGTTTCAACTCAAATGTCTTTTCAGTTCACCATCAAGAAATCTCCATTATTCTCTTCCCCTTACACTAAATAATTCTTTTTGAAACATTATATAAAATTTTAGTTTGACTGACTGACAATGACATAAATTATATGAGTCTATGAATTTGAAATATCCATATCATTTCTGACAACCAAGAAGCTGACCATCCATTTTTGTATACCCTTGTCACTCTTCTCATGCCAGGCAATCATACCTTACTAGAAATGATTGGCAACCACAATGCCTGCTACCCTGGTAATCTTCAAATAAATGTTAATTGAATGAATGTATGAATTCTTAAGCCCGTGGCCAATTTTAACAATTTGTTTTACAACTTCCATATTACTGGATTTGGTCTATGACAATGCAAAATCACCAAACTTTTGGTTTGGCTAGATGTCCTTACTCTATTTTCAGTAGACGTGAATTTGGAATCTACGTAAATTTGATCCAATAAAATACATGTATATGCAATGTTATTCATTTTTGCATATTTTTTAAAAGGTTATAGACTTTTCAAGGAAACTCTGAATACATTTTCATTTAGCTAAGATTTTCTATCCAAATCTGCCCAATGAAAATATAATGTTGCTCACATTTGTGGCTCATTAGCTAAAAAAATGTTTCTCTTTTTATTGACGTGAAATTCAGATAAGATAAATTTAATCATTCTAAAGTAACCAATATGGTACCATTGTTGTGCAGCCACCATCTGTGTATTCAACAGTAAAAAGTATTTTCGTCAACCCCAAAGAATACCACGTATCTATTAAGTTATTAGTCCCTGCTCTTCCTACCATATATCTTACTTCTGTCAAAAACTAATCTCTATGGAGATACCTACTGTGTAAATTTCATATAAATGGAACCATACTATCATACTATCTCTTTCATTGTGACATCTCTTTAGATATCTTGATTGCTGCTTCCATGAGAATTGATTGTGGATCCATGCTAGACTAAATCCTTGACAACTTCAACCTTTTCTCCATTTATCGTGATATTACATATTGGTCCATTTTAAAACATTTTGGACTTCTTTACATTGAGTCATAATCCATACTTCGTCAACAAGTGCTTCACGCCCTCCTCATTTTCAGCAAGCAAGATTGTGTTAGCTGCCTGTCTCAGGTTGTTAAAAGGTCTTTCTGAATCCTTGTGC
>NW_022109980.1:5819698-5845276 GCF_000313985.2 Echinops telfairi | reverse complement strand
TATTTCCTTGTTAATATACTGCTGCAACCATTGTTGGATGATCTTCAGCAAAATTTTACTTATATGATCACACATCCATGCTATTGTTCTGTAGTTTGAGCATTCTGTTGTGTCACCTTTCTTTGGAATTGCAGAAATATGGATCTCTTCCAGTCAGTTTTCAAGTAGCTTTCCTCCAAATTGCCTGGCATAGACAAGAGAGTGCTTCTAATACTTTATCAACTTGCCAAAACATTTCAATCCCTGTAGTCTTGTTTTTAGCTAATGCTTTCATTGCCACTTGAACTTCTACCTTCAGCACCCTTGGATTTTGCTCATATGCTACCTCCTGAAATAGTGGAATGTCTACTCATTCTTTTTGGTACAGTGACTGTGAATTCTTTCCATCTTCTCTGGATGCTTCCTGCATCATTCAATATTTTGCCCATAGAATCTTTTAAGACTGAAATTCAAGGCTTGAATTTTTTTCTCGGGTTCTTTCAATTCAAGATATGCTGAGCTGATTCTTCCCCTTTGGCTTTCTAATTCTAGGTCTTTGCACATTCCATTATAATATTTGGTTTTCCCTTCTCTGACCTTTGAAATTTTCTCATCACCTCTTTGACTTCATGATATGTTCCATGTACCTTAGCTACTCTATGATCAAGAACAAGTTTCAGAGTTTCTTCTGACACCCACTTCGATCTTTTCTTTCTTTCCTGTCTTTTAAATGATCTTTTGCTTCCTTCATGAGATCCTCTCACAGCTAATCAGGTCTTCTGTCATTAGTGTTCAATGCATAAAAACTGTGCTTGAGATACTCTCTAAATTCAGTTGGGATATACTCAAGGTTGTATTTTGGCTCTTATGGACTAGTTTTACTTCTTTTCACCTATGTCCTGAACTTAAGTCTGAGAATTTCTGTTCCACAGTCAGTCCTGGTATGGTTCAGTTACTTATGCCAGAAAATGTAGTCAATTTTATTTTTGTGTATTCCATCTGAGGAATTCCATGTGTGCCTTTCGTGTTGTTGAAAAAAGCATTTGTATGAATGAATCATTGATTTTGCAAAATTCTATCATTCAATCTCCAACTTTTCTGTAATTTTGCTGCAATATGGCTGCTTTTGTGTTGCTCTGATGATAGAAGCTCTGTCACTGATATTTCAAATGCCAGCAGAGCCATCCAAAGGGAACAGGTTTCAGTAGAGCTTCCAGACAAAGATCAGCCAATGAAGAAGGACCTGGCTGCCCACTGCAGAGGCAGAAAACATTGTGCATAACTTTGAAACATTGTCAGATACTGCAGACTATTTTCAGAGATAATGCTGGTGAATGGACTCCTCAGGACAGAAGGCACTCAAAATGTGACTGAGGAGGAGGTGATTTCTCAGTGTGGAATCAACCATGATGACATGAATTGGGTAAAGCCTGTGGGAGTGGAGCCTCTGGGATCTTGTTTGGTTGGTAGAGTATGATTAAAGGTAAAAAGAAACAGCTGCAAAAATCTGCTAATAATAGGAACTTGGAATTTGTGAAGCATGAATCTAGGAAAATTGGAAGTAGTTAAATATGAAATGGAACACATAATTTTCAGTATTCTATGTATTAGTGAGCTAAAATGGAATGGTATTGGTCATTTTGAATCGGATATTCATATGATTTACTATGCCAGGAATAACACAACCAAGAGGAATGGTGTGGCATTCATTGTCAAAAAGGACATTGCAAAATCTATCATGAAGTACAATGCTATCTGTAAAAGTATTATATCTAGCCACCCTCAAGAAATCCAATCACTAAGGAAAATAGAAGGAAATAGAGGAAAGAACTAGGTGACAAGGGTATTTATAGAGGTCTAAATATAAGCATGTCAATATGTAAATATATTTCTATACGATGGTGGGGAAATAGATCTACGTGCATATATTTATAGGTTTAGTATTAAGGCAGCAGGTGGACATTGGACCTCCACTCAAGTACTTACTCAATGCAAGAACACTTGGTTCTATTAAATTGGTATTACAGCATGCACACCTTCCCGACATGATTGCTAAGGAAAAATGTGTGAAGCAAATGTGGTGAAGAAAGCTGATGGTGCCCGGCTACCAAAAGATATAGCATCTGGGATCTTAAAGGCTTGAAGATAAACAAGCGGTCATCTAGCTCAGAAGCAACAAAGCCCACATAGAATAAGCACACGAGCCTGGAGCCTGTGTGACCACGAGGTGTCGAAGGAATCAGGTATCAGGCATCAAAGAACAAAATATCATATCATTGTAAACGAGCGTGAGTGCAGAGTGCAGACCCAAAGCCCATCAGAAGGCAACTGGACACCCCCTTACAGAAGGGTCGTGGGGAGGACACAAGCCAGTCAGGGTGCAGGGTAGCAATGATGAAACATACAACTTTCCTCTAGTTCTCAAATGATTCCTCCATCCACTCTCATGATCCCAGTTCTACCTTACAAATCCGGCTAGACCAGAGGGTGAACAATGGTACAAATAGGAGCGGGAAACACAGGGAATCTAGGACAGATGATCCCTTCAGGACCAGTGGTGAAAGTGGCGATACATGGAGGGTGGAGAGAAGGTGAGGTAGAAAGGGGGAACTGATTACAAGGATCTACATATAACCTCCTCCTTGGGGGGTGGGCAACAGAAAAGTGGGTGAAGGGATATGTCAGACAGTTTAAGATATGACAAAATAATAATTTATAAATTGTCAAGGGTTCATGAGGGAGGGGGGAGAGGGGAGGAAGGGGGAAAATGAGGAGTTGATATCAAGGGCTCAAGTAGAAAGCAAATGTTTTGAGAATGATGATGGCAACAAATGTACAAATGTGCTTGACACAATGGATCTATGCATTGATTGTGATAAGAATAAGCCCCAATAAAATTATTTTTTTGTAAATAAGGCATTTTGAAATAGACAAAAAACTGGAGTTAGAAAAGCAAAAGAGAAGAAAATGCACATCATTTCTCATGTTGAAAGAACCATAGAAATATTTCACGCCTCAAGCTGCAATATTGAAGGATTTTATCCCCAAGATATTATAGGAAAAGGAAACATCAAAAGGACATAGAAGGAGCACATAGTGTCCTATACCAAAAAGAATTGTTTGACTTTCAATCAATTCAAAAAGTAGCATATGATCAAGAGCCATTGTACTTAAGGAAGAAGTATAAACTTCATAATGATGTTGTAAGAAAGCAAGGCTCTAGGAATTGACATAATACCAATATATACACTTCAACACATGCATACAAAACTGGAAGTGCTCACTCATTTGTACCAGAAAACCTGGCCAACCAACTGGAAGAGATTTATATCTGTGCCCATCCCACCTAAAAGGAATTCATGGGAACATGGAAATTATGGTATAATAGCATTAATATCATAGGCAAGCAACAATTTCCTGAGGGTATTAAATAAGGACCGCAGCATTTCAGGAAACCAGCAGCAAGTCAAACCAGATTAGGACTTAAAATGGGAAATACTATTGATAATGTCAGATGCATCCTAGCTGACAGAAAAATGATACCAGAAAACAAAATCCTCACAACTACACCAATAAGCAACATCATTGGAGAAAAATTTCAGATTGTGAAGGATTTCATTTTATGATTTTCATTTTACTGATCCACAATCAGTGTTCATAGAACCAGCAGTCAAAAAATCAAAGACTTAATGCATTGAGAACATTTGCAGCAAAGACCACTGTGTTAAAGTGTTTAATATGCAAAACAAAGCATGATTCACGTATTTTGACATAATATCAGATCACATGAGTTCAGGATGTTTGATTAAAACATCTGAGCAAAAGGGAAGATCAAGATATGGATACAAACAATTTTGTGCATGCCACTGAGGTCAAAGAAGATAAACGCTTCAAATGAGGATGGTGATAAACCGAGATGGAGTCATTCAAAACTCTTGACAGCAAATTTGGAAAATAAAGTTCAAATTCAACAGTAGCTTGACTTTCCATTTTCTTAATAATATCCTTTAATGCAAAAAAATGTTTAATTTTGATGAAGCATAGTTTAAACATCTTTTCTTTTGCTACTCATACCTATGATGTCAACCTAAGAATCCATTGCCAAAGTTTAAGGACATGAAGATTTAAAGCCGTGTCTTCTTCTACAAGTGTTATGGCCTTAGTTCTTAAACAAGCATTGAGGTCATTGATTCATTTTGAGTTAACTTTTTGTACGTGTTGTGATGTGGGGGTTTGCAGAGGTAGTGAATTATTTAATGTGGCTTTTCTAGGCAGTCTGTACTTTCTCCTCTAAAATGATCTTTACCTGCATGGTAAGAAGGTTGGGGGAAATACTGATAGGATTCACCTATAAGATATTGTAACCAGGATTCCTTGTTCACAGGAATGTCATCTTTCTGCATATAAAATTAGCCCAAGAATGTCATCTTTCTGCATATAAAAATCATTAATACATCATAGGGTTACACTTCATTTTTTTGCATGGCTATTTACAGCACTACATTCTGAAAATCCTATAATTTTCCCTATTGAATTGTCTTGGCACGCTTATTAAACCCCGGTTGGTTTGTAGATAAATTAGCCAATTTGTGAACTCTCAGCTATATTCCACTGGTCTATATAACTATCTTTATGCAAGTATCACACTATTTTGATTATTGTAGGTTATTAGTAAATTTAGAAAGTGAAAATTTTAAGCCTTTCAACTTTGTTAATTTGTTTTTACCCCAATATTGTTTGGCTATTTGAGGCTCATCATAATTCCTTATGAATTTGACATTTTGCCAAAAAATATTGGAATTTTGATAGGAATTGGATTAATATAGTTATCACTTGGAAGAGTATTGCCATGTTTATTGTAGTAAGTCTTTCCATTCATGAACAAAAAGCATTTTTCTACTTATTTATATTTCCTTTGATTTTTTCAGCACTGTTTTATAATATTCAGTGTACAAATCATTCAGCTCCTGTGTCTGGATAGATTAGGGAAACAAATCCATAGAAACTCATAGTGTATAAGACAGAGTTTTATATAAAGGGTAATTTTACATTAAGAAATCATCCCAACCCGGTCCAGTTCAAGTCCATAAGTTTGATATTAGCCCATAATGTATGATACAAATCTACAAAGTCCTCTTCATACTCACTAAATGCATGCAATGATGTGGAATGCAGGACAATCACAGACCAGTGGGTAGAAAGTCTTTGGATCTACTGGCCTTATAAGCATCTCAGTGCTGGCAGGGCTTCTCCAGCTTCAGAGGTCTGGTTTCATCAGGGTAGGTCCATGTGGTTTCTCCAGATCAGGGCACTAGCATAATTCCATGAGTCTTGTCATCTGCAATATCTCCCAGGGAGTGAGCAGAGAGAGAGTGTGTGTCTTCCAACTCCAAGAAGGAAATCCCAGAGTTTTCCCAGAATCCTCAGGGAAAGGCCATGCCCACACAGAGACCTCACTGGTTATATCTTGATCGACAAGTCAGACTCCACCGCACCCCTTCATTCATAATCCTCTCAAATTGTCACCAGATTATGTAACTACCACAGCGCCTTAGTTAAATTTATTCCTATATATTTTATTCTTTAAGGTGTTAATACGAGGGGCCTTAAAAATTCATGGAAATTTTCCATTTTTAAAAATTCCATGTTACATAAACTTGTTGAAACCCACTCTTACATAGGAAATTATGTCATAGCATAGAAACATACTGTTTGTATGTATTGATCTTCTACGTGAAATTTTGGTGGTTTTTAAAATTAGATCAAATAGTTTTCTTTGAGGAGTAATGTGTGCACACCCTAGCCATGGCATTCTCAATTGCCTCAGATGGTAGACAATGAAATGGTAGACAATGAAAAAGGGAACTGTACAGAAGAGTCGATGCATTTAAACGATGGTGATGGAGAAGAATATTGAATGTACCGTGGACTGCCAGAAAAATAATCATCTGTCTGAGAAGTACAGCCAGGATGATCCTTAGAAGTGAGGCTGAGAAGACTTCATCTTATGTACTTTGGCCACATTATCGGCAGAGACTAGTTCCTGTAAAGGATGTGTTAGTCTGGGTACTTCAGAGAAACAAATCCACAGCAACTCATGTATAAGAGAGTTTTATATAAGGGTTAAGTTTACATCAAGAAAACATCCCAACCCAGTGCTGCTGAAGCCCACAAGTCCAACATTAACCCATATGTCCAACACCAATCCACAAAGTCCTCCTCCATCTCATGGCAATGATGCCAACTGCAGGAGGAAAGCCGAATCAGTGAATGAAATGTCCAACACCAATCTATAAAGTCCTCCTCCATCTCATGGCAATGATGCCGACTGCAGGAGGAAAGCCGAATCAGTGAATGAATATGCATCTAAGCGCTGACAGGGGTCTCCACATGGTTGGTCCAGCACCCAGGGCTGCATAGGGGAAAGTCCATGTGGCTTCTCCTTGGGGATGTCTTGCAGGAAGTCAGCCTTGCAAGCTGAAGCAGGTAATTGGCTAAGGCAGCTGCACCCTGATGTGACCATCACAAAGCAAGAGACCCGAAAACTAGAAAGGTGAGGCTCAATGAGCCATTTATCCCTCTGCCCTTCAATTAATCCCACATGTGTTTATGGGCCAGGTTGACAGAATAAACTAACTAACTCACGGACATCATGTTTGATAAAGTAGAGGGTCAGTGAAAAAGAGGAAAGATTGGCACAGTGGTTGCAACAATTAGGAGTACAGCACAGGATCAAGCACTGTTTCGTTCTGTTGTACACAGGGTTACTGGGTCAAGGCACTTAACAGCAACCTTTTTCTTTTGTCTGGATCCTTTGAAGTTTTCCATATATAGAACTTTGCCACTTCAAATAGAGATAATTTTACAATTGGTTCTCAGATTCAGAGTAATTATGTGTTCTAAAGTGATCAAAGATACTGAATCAGCAAATAATTTACCATTGCTCTAAGGGAAAACAGAGTGAAGTTCCTGGGACCCTCTGGTCACATTTTGATCAACTAATCCCTACATCACCTTGTTTTCTATGTGTTTGTTTCTAAAGACATCTTTAATATATATTATTGACTCAGTATTGAATTTATGGCTCATATCAATAATCTCATGCCTGAATTAAGATGATCTTATACATCTTTTCTCCATAATGCATATCCCAGGCTACTTGAGCTTGCAGGGTGTTGTAAATCTGGAAATGCTAACATAAAGCACAACATGCAAAAGACATGGTCTTAAAGAAACCACACAGGGACATTTATTGATAAGGATCACCTTGTCCAACCATAGCTGGCAACATGTGCACCGGGTCACTTAAATATTTCACTACTCTGCTTACTGTTAGTGAAATGTAATTTTAAAGATATCTCTCAATAATCTAGACAAACTCTTCAACAAATTCCAAAGAGAAAAGAAAATGTTTTATTTTTGAATAGTCATAAAATCAGAAGTTGATGTGCATAACAGGGAATCTACTAAAGGCACTACATTGACTAGACAGAATATTGGCCTTTTTTATTTCCAAGCAAATATAACTCATTCCATACATGTTGTCAAAGTACATTAATGATAACTAGTTCTGAAGTGTGAGGATTTAACAGTACCTGTGTCATTTGTGGGTCATTCTAAGCTTGCCACGTAATTGGGATAGCCACTTGTGTTTGGTAATTGCCATTATCTAAAGTGGTGAAAATGTCTTGTCTCTTTATAACCCAAAATATGTTTACAAATTGAAGTCAATCACCACCTGAAGTTGGGCTCCCTAGCCTCAAAAAAAGTGACCAGATAAAATCAAGGTGCTATCTTCCTTGATTTATTATATTTAAAAGGGATGTCTTCGAAGGCCTCTAAGAAACATTCCTGGGTTATAAAATTAGCAAAAGGCTTACATAGTGTTTAAAAGATTTACATATATTTCAAAGAGGCAGAGAAAGAACTTACAACTACATGCTTTCTATAGTAAATAAAAGGGGGAAGCGTTTGTTCTATTCCATTTTAAAAAGCATAGGAGGAATTAATCTTTTATTTCCTTTCTTACTTTTTATGTGGATGTACCCTTACATAATATCTGCTCTCAATTCACTGCCATCAATTTGATGCTAACTTATAATGACCCAATAAGACAGGGTAGAACTTCCCCCTGTGAGTTTCTGAGACTAACTTTTTATGAGAGTAGAAAGTCCTATCTTTCTCCTATAGAGCAGCTGGTGGTTTTGAATAGCTGTCCTTGTGGTTAGCAGCCTAATGGGTTTCCATTACAGCACCAAGGCCCCCAGCATGTCTGATAGTGACCGCAAAAGCAATACAAGTATTGATTTGGTATGACACATACATTTTCACGAGTAGTGAAATTCACAAATAAAAAGATGGGCTGTGCTATTTTCTTTCTAATTTTGATGCCCTTTATTTCCCTTTCTTCCATAAAGGCTCTAGAATTTCAGTTTTGCTCCTTTTTATAATTATTATCTCTATTGATATTCACTAGCTCTCTTTGTTTGCTCTTTGTATATTTATTTAGTTCTTTGAGCATCTCTAAGACAGCTTATTTCAAATCCAGTAAGTCCATTCCCTGTGTTTCCTACAGGACAATTTCTCTCGTAAATGGATGGTTTGTGCTATTTTATACACATATCTTTTTAAAACCTTGAACTTCTAGATAGTAAAGTGGGGTAACTGTACATAATGCTATTCCCCTTTCACAGGATTTGGTTTTTGTGTGTTTTGGTTTTCTACTAGTTTATTTGCTTATTTACTACTTGCTTATTTGCTTTCTAAACATTTCTAAATATTTTCTGAACTGAGTAATTTCTGAATTAATTAAAACAGAAATATACACTTGTATCAAACTCCTACAGAGATTAGGATAAATACAGAAAACTTCACATAATGTCTGTGTTGCTCCCTCTGGAATCAAAGACCAGGGTTCCACAAGAAAAATTAATGTTGTCATATTGTGGGAGAAATATAAAGCTGTCTGGTCCCATCAATATTTACAGTCTCAGAAACCTTGGAGAGAGTTGAAATCAACTCCATGGCAGTGGGGTGGGTTTGATTTTCGAGAAAAGCACCAAGCCCATGAAAGTATGAGGCAAAACCAGATTAAAACAGCACACAGCGATCACAAGGTGCCGAAGGAGTCAGTTATCTGGCGTCAAAGAACAAAAAAATCATATCATTGTGTGCTCACCTCCATGATATGATCGCTGAAGACAAATGGGTGCATAAGCAAATGTGGCGAAGAAAGCTGATGGTGCCCAGCTATCAAAAGGTATGGCATCTGAGGTCTTAAAGGCTTGAAGGTAAACAAGAGGCCATCTAGCTCAGAAGCAACACAGACCACATGGAAGAAGCACACCAGCCTATGCAATCACGAGGTGTAGAAGTGATCAGGTATAAGGCATCATCAGAACAAAAAATCTTACCGTAGCAAATGATGTGGGGAGTGCGGAGTGGAGACCCAAAGCCCATTTGTAGGCCACTGGAGAGGTGTCTCGGGGAGCAGATGAGCCAGTCAGGGTGCGATGTAGCAACGATGAAAAATACAACTTTCCTCTGGTTCCTAAATGCTTCCTCGCCCCATCCCCCCAACTATCATGATCCGAATTTTACCTTTCAAATCTGTCTAGACCAGAGGATATACACTGGTACAGATAGGAGCTGGAAACACAGGGAATCCAGGGCAAATGATCCCTTCAGGACCAGTGGTGTGAGTGGCAATTCTGGGAGGGTAGAGGGAGTGGGGGTTGGAAAGAGGGAACCGATTACAAGGACCTATATGTGACCTCCTCCCTGGGAGATAGGCAACAGAAAAGTGGGTGAAGGGAGACGTCAGACAGGGCAAGATATGACAAAATAATAATTTATAAGTTATCAAGGGCTCATGTGGGAGGGGGGAGCCAGGAGGGAGGGGAAAAATTGAGGACCTGATGGCGGGGGCTAAATTGGAGAGCAAATGTTTTGAGAATGATGAGGGTAATGAATATACAAATGTGCTTTACACAATTGATGTATGTATGGATTGTGATAAGAGTTTTATGAGTCCCTCATAAAACGATTGAAAAAAAACAGCACACAGATTTCCTACCATTTTTAAAATCATTTTAAAATCCCTTCGACACCTCGTGATCACACAGGCTGATATGTTCTTCCATGTGGGCTTTGTTGCTTCTGAGCTAGATGGCTGCTTGTTTACCTTCAAGCTTTTAAGACCCCAGACTAAGCTGCCTTTTTTTTTTTTTTTTGTCTTGATGCAGTGCTTGGTTGAGGCTGTAAACTATTGCAAGCAGTGAATTATTTAATACTGCTCTTCTGGCCATCACCCTTGTTAATACTATCAATAGACCTTCATTTTCCTGACAGATCTGGGTGAGAAGCGGGGTGGGTGAGGTAGTGATTGGATAATATAATTCAACTCTGCGTGATTGGTAACAGTGTTAATTGTGATTACCATTCTGCTGAGCATAAAATCAGCCATCTCAGAAGTAGGAAGGGCGTATGTTCCTAGGAGCAAGAGAGGAGTCACAAGTGGAGCTCATCTTGTAGTAGTCTGTGATCCCTGTGCATAGACCTCCTTGCTACTGGAGGAGCATTTTGTAGTGGACCCTGAGCGTAAGACAGAGAGTGCTTTGGTGCAGGAAGCTGGCATGTAAAGCGAGATACCTTGGGGGACTTCACTGGAGAACAAGGATTTACTAACCAACTGAACTGGAGCTGAGTGCCTTCAGATTGAGGCTTTTAGTGAAATAGCATGCACTTTGGGCATTCATCGTCATCCCTAAAAGAGTTTTGTAAACTTGCCTGAGCAAGGCAGAAGTTGAGGGCCAGAGAAAGGCCTGTCTCTGGGCATAGCAGCAAAATAACTCTGGACTGAACACCTATGTCCTAAGCATTACAAAGATCAACTGTAACCTATTACCTTCCCATTAATAAACCCCATAATCTGAGAGTCGTTCTAGAACCCATCTATGAAGCAGAGCATCTTTAGGGGGAGGGATGGTTGGAGGCTGGGGATATATCTGACCTCAGTCTCATAGAAAAGTGTCTTGGGCAATGCTAATTTGGAATTTGATTTTCATTCCCCTTGCTTAGCTAAAGGAGATCAGTTATAGCACCCATCTAGTTTTCTTTTTTAAACAACCACTGGCTGTTTTGTAGCGTTTGACAGTTGATTCTAACAGTTTGGGTAAGATTTTTTTGTTTATATGAAAATTCAAGACTTTCGGGTTCCCTAGTCCACCGTTTAAACTCATGTCATTAGTGTGATTCTTTATTAATATATTAAATAATAAGATCTAGTAGGTGTAATAACCGATATAACTTCAATTTACTGATGAGTATAAAATATTTTGGGAATTTGCAACAGTTGTAATGTGATACAGGAATAATTGCTATTTCTATTGGTCAGCATCATAAGTTCTGCTAAGATTATGGTCATTTATGCACTATATTTATGATTGGGAAAAACTAAATTTGAGTTAGATCTTAATACAAATAAATATGCTAATTTTTCTTATCCAAATTCAAGAAATCTCTGAATGTAGAAGCTTAGATTAGGAATTATTTCCCTAAGGTATTGACTTTCAAACAAACACAAATGAACATTTTAAGTTAGGGAAAGGCAATAAACCTGGATTTTACTATAGCTATAGAATTCTGTAAAATTAATAGAACTCATTGGTTTGTATGCTTAACATTGTTTAAATTTTGGCATATAAATTATATCCATGTAAAGTTGTTTAAATTAATCATTGTTTAAAAAATAAACACTGCTATAAAGCAGTGCTATTCCACTGAGGTGTGATGCAAGCCACAAATATGAGTCACACAATTTCAATTTTTCTCAAAGCTATATTTCAAAAGTAAAAATAATTAGATAACATTAAAATTAATAACATTTTATTTATCCCAATATCAAAGAGTGAACTAGAGCTTCTGTTAAAATTAGTTTATTGAAGAAGGAAAGCAATCCAGGATCAGGCAGTACTTTGTAAGGATTCACTTAGGTACTTCAGCGAAAAGAAATTTTCACAGAGTTTAAATAAAGAGGATCTAAGAACTTAAGAGATAGAAAATTTGGATTGGTTGACATTTATAAAATCCTTCCTTGACACAAGACAATGGCCAGATTCCCAGAACATTATGTTGCTACTAATAAAGTTTGAGTCATGTAACATTTTATTCTATGTATACTTCAATGAGCAGCCGGAATGCTCTTCCTTGGAGCAGTAGGCAATAGGAAGGCGGGGGAACGGAGGGCCCTCAAGGTATCCTGGGGTATGTTGGCTAGCTGACATTTGAAAGTCAGCTCAGAATAAGCATTAAACAGGGGCAGGCGGGGGGGTCGGGGGTGGGGTGGGGAAAATGCCTGGTCTTTGTATTTGACTGAAGTCCCTCCTTATGTCCAGCAAACAGTTCTTTTAAACTACTGCATACCATGAGCTTCTTCATACAATATATATTCAAAATATTATTATTTTGGATGTAAATGGTTGTTTTTACATTAATTTGGGGAGAAAAACTGTGAGCATTTGTTAAAGGATACAGAATTTCTGTGAAAGGTGATGAAAAAAATGTAAACATAGTGGTGACGATTGCACAACATGGTGACTGTAACTAGGTGTCACTGAATGGCACACACAAAAATGGTTGAAACCGCCAATGTGTTTGACAGGTGTCCTTCTCCATAGCTGAGCTGTAATCAATTAATATGGCTTTTATAACCATAATTCCTTATGTGATGTATTATGATTCCTGATTTTATGCCTGTAGCTACAATTCCATTTTGGAGGGAATGTTCTACTATACTAATAGACAGGATTAACATAGGAAGTCGCACCCTGTTTCCTTGTGGCTATGATCTGCTAACAGAAAAAAACCACACCTCCCTCAAGACCATTTCTCTGTGTTTAAGAGCCACCTCAGAGAAACCTTAGGACCATCATAAGAGAATGTTTAAGACTGTCTAAAATGGCAGGGGCTAAGACCAGAAGCACCAGATACTTTGGCATGGAAACTATGGGAGAGAGCAAAGGAGGCAGGCCAAGACCAGAGGCAAAGGCAAAGAAACCATGAGACAGAACAGAGGACCAACACCAAGATTATGGGTCCAGGGAGGCCTAAGGCAAGAAAACACATGACAGAGGCTGAAGACTAGAGAGAGAGTTGGCTGCTGGCTAAGGAGAGGTGTTGCTATGGACCAATAACTGTATCCTTACTGTTTACTGATCTGGACTTGCAGTAACCTTTTAGCTTCCCTAATAAAAAAATCAAACTCACTGCCATTGAATCAATTATGATTCAAAATGACCCTATATAAGAGAGTTGAATTTCCCCTGTGGGTTTCTGAGACCCTTTATGGGAGTAGAAAGTGACATCTTACTTCTGTGGAATGGCTAGTGGTTTCAAACATTGAAGGAGGTCTCATATGATCAAGAACCAAGGGTAGTACAAAAGGAAATCAACCAAAACTATGAATTCCAACTCATAGTGACCCTATGAGTAGAACTGCCCCTGTGTTTGGCTTTGTTTTCCCTGTTGTTTTTTTTTTAAACCATTATTAGGACATAATGCAGACATCATAATATTCAACTGTTCAATCACATCAAGTAGTGTTGTACAACCTCTATCACAATTATTTTCAAGACATTTTCTTCCTTCTTGTATTCCTTGATATCAGCTCCACATTAAACACCGCTCCACACACACCTCCCCTGAAGTACCTTTATTATAATTAGTGTCTCTATAGATTCATCCAACCTGGGTTTCATATAGCAAAATCGTAGAAAAAAGACAGTCAAGAACTCTACCAACAATAACAAAATACAACAGAGATAAACCACAATTTGAAAAAAAAAGTAAAATAGTAAAAACCAGATCAAACTCGAGGTGGATCAAAAGGGAGATCATATGACAAGGTTTTAACCATTCAAATCAGATTTATCATTTTAATCTATTATAGTCATTTCTCCAATATGCATTATTTAATAGCCAGGTTATTCCTATCCCTTAATTATGGTCAGAGGGAAATTATTAGATAGCATATTCCATGTGTAGATCAGGCAAACATATTTTGGGCTTCCACTGGCATCCATAGCCTTCTGAAACCCAGATGTTCACGATTTAAGCTCTGATACCATGCCTTCCTCTGGATTTGGATTATATAGTTTATAATCCTTGAATCACAGATATTGATGTGTTTCTTCCATGTGGCTTAGTTGACATCTCAATTAAATGGCTGCCTGTTAGAAAACAAGCCTTTAAGACCAGAAGCTATTCTTTCTGATAGCTGTCCACCATCTAATTTTTCACCACACTTTGCTGCAAGCACCCATATTTTCTGTGTTTCCTGCATGAGGGTGAGTATTGAGCAGGGCCATGTTGTAAGAAATAACTGTTCTTTGATGGGAGCTAGTATTCCATGTGAGCCCAAAATCTATTCCAAAATCTGTTTTCTATCTGCCTCTGGTTAACCTTAGAGACATCTATGCTATTTTATATAGAGAAGCTTATTGATTATCTCCCTGTAGCATACAATCCTTCTGTTTATCGTTTTGTTGGTTTAGTTCATGGTAATGTATTTAAAATACAATTGAGAGTAAACAAGTTTAGGCTAACTACAAATCAAAATACATGGACTCTTGACTTGTACAGGTTAAGTCTTTACGTGAATGGATTCTATTTACACAAACTATGAAAGTTGGTGGTCAGGAAAATCTTACAGCAATATTCACTGACATTGTCAGTCACAGGTCTGCCAGAATCATACATATCTTAATACAGCAAGTGGGACGTTGAAGTAGTAAGTCAATGTTAGCCTGCCTAATGACAGTTCAATGCTCTTGGTATAGCAGTCCTCTGCTTCCTCACATTCCATGACATTTTAGCCCTAAATCCTCGGGTTACAGATGTGTTTGAAGGAGAGGCCAGCTCACCTTTTGGGATTTCCACATCACATCCCTCTGGTGTGGTCTTTGGAGTATGTTGTGTGCCTTGAAGATACAGGGTTCATTGTCCCGGTACTCTATGACCCATGGCCTTGGTCCTCAGGAAGTGTAAAGAAACTCAGACCAATGTGCCCACTTAGGAGCATAGTACTAGGCATACTCTCCCCTTGCGGTCAATTTTCTCCTCCTAGGAGGTTGGTCCCCCGATGTTTTCGACCAAGAGAAATTAACTTATCATCTTCAAGAAGTTTATGCTCCCTTTCCTCCTCCTTGATTTGATTTCCTCCTCAGTATCACTTGTCACTCTGATAGGAATATCTCCTGGTTTGGGGGAGCCTCATCACAATTTTGCATGGCAGATACTAAATGGTCATCTTCCTTTCTCGCGTTCTTGAAACTCAGATCCCAGCTGAAGTGAGGACTCCTCTGTCAAAGTCGTTTTCAAGATAGACATACAGAGAGGATGCTGTATGATTCATGGACACTAGTCCGGCTCTCTGCCAAGTTGCTTGGCAGCTTGGCTAGCAGGTTGTATTGCCTGAAAGCATGAGTTTGTCTTCATCTTGGTGTTTATCCTTACAGCAATGGACTCATACAGTATTGGTCCTTTAGTGATTGACTAACTCCACTCAATATATACCAGTCATAATTTCCCGATGTCATGAAGTGTTTCATGGATTCATCACTGTTTTTTAAGGGATGTGTTCCATTTCACCGAGTGTACGTACCAAAGTTGTTTGTTTGTTTTTCCTTTCTTTTACTGAAGGCAATTTGGGCTGTTTCCAATTTCTTGCTATTGGGAACTGTGCTGAAATGAATATGGGAGATCATACATCTGTTCATCATCTGTATCTTATTTCTTTGGGTATTGAATAAGTCATGTGGTATTGTGGAGTAATATGGTATTTCTATTGCCATTTGTTTTAGGAATCGTCATATCACTTTCCAAAATGGTTGTACAGATTTACAAGCTCATCAGTGGTGTATAAGAATTCCGATCTCTGCACATTCTCTCCAGCATTTATTGTTCTCAGATTTTTGTTTTGTTTTGTTTTCAAATTCATCTATAGCTGTGGGTGTAAGATGGGTATCTCATCATTTTTTTGAGTTGCACTCCCAGGATGGCTAGTGAATGAGAACATTTTCTCTTGTGCTTGTTAGTCATTCAATTGTCATCCTTAAGAATTGTCTATTCAGGTCCTTTGCCCACCTTTCAAGTGGACTATTTGGGTGTATTTTTTTCCTTTTCTTATTGTGGTATTGCAGAAGTCTGTAGATTTTAGGACTTAGTCTTTTGTCCATTACAGCATTGTTCAGTATCTTTTCCCAATCTGGCGATTCTTGTTTACTCCTTTTTTTTTAACCCTAACCCTAACCTTCAATCTCATCCTCACCCTCACCCTAACCCTAACCTTAACTCTTGTTTTACTCTTTTGATGGAAATTTTTGATGTACACAAGTGTTTTATTTGTAATGGGTCCCAATAATCTATTTTGTCTCCTACTGTGTGTGCTTCCTTTGTTATATCTGATAGCCCATGTATGCCTTGCACTAGGAAAATTAGATGTATCCCAATTTTCTTATTGATGATTCTTGTAGCTTTGGATTTTACATTTAGGTCTCTGTTGTACCTTGAGTTTGCTTTTGTACATAGGGTGAGGCATGGATGCTGTTTCATTCTTCTGCATATAGATATACAGTTTTCCCCCTGAGGGTTTCTGAGACTGTAATTCTTTATGAGAGTACAAAGCTTCATCTTTCTCCTGTGGAATGGCTGCCAATTTCAAACTGCTGACTGACTAGCAAACAAATGGCATAACCCACTACACCACCAGGATTCATATATAAATAATAATATAAAATAATTTGTAATCTCACTATACTACCAAATAGAAGTAAGAATATTTAGTAAAGATAAAGATGCTTTGAGTAAAATAGTAATGTATTTTATATGTATACATATATCCTATGGTCAACAATTTTCAAACACACAAATCTTTTGAAGTACCCAAAATGAAAAACAACACAAGGCCACAAATACATTCCTTAAAACAAACTATATTAGAGCTTTAGTTCTGAACACTAAGTGTGAATAAAGCTATGTGTGATAGTTAGGTTCATTGTGTCAACTAGGCTTTCATAGGAACATATGGGCAGAGTATAATCAAGTTGCAGCTTGATTGGAGGATGAGATAAATGGCTTTCGAAGGTCTGGCCCCCTTCCCTATTTTTCTCTGGTGATTAGACCAGCACTCTGCTGCATGAGCTAGTCCTTTGCCTTAACCATGTACTGCACTGTCACCTTGTCGTATGTGCATCACTAGAACTTGTTGTTCCATCGAGACCTGCTTCACTAGCTAGCTCCTGAGCTACTGGCATCTCTGCTACGCCTCAACTTTTCATCTTGCTGCTGTTTCTGCACCACCCAGCTTGTCTTGCCTGGGGGAAGACTCCCCTGTCTGCTTCCTTGACCTTGGACCAGCAGCCCCAGTGAGTTGAAGGGCCTTCAGTATATTAACTGTTCCATGAATGTGATTTGTACCGAACCCTCTGTACTGGTGTGCAGACTAATTACCTGTTATATTCCTTCTCGCTATAGAAACACACACACATATTGTGTATATGTATAAAATCATATATTGTGTATATGTATAAAATCATAAGTGTCCTGGTTTTGTTTTTCTAGAGAACCCTGCCTACCACACTATGGTTTACAGTGAAAGTCCTAAATCCCCCTTTCAGCCTCTACATACATTCTGTCTCCATTGAATTATTTCTGACTATCCTTTCCCACAAGGAGAGTATCTTTTGAAAGGGGATTGCTACCACTCTCCTAGCCAGCCAAGGGAATGGTAGTCTACTCCTTGGGTACTTGCCTGAGTGTGCCCTCAGTGAAATTTAGAGTGCCTCAGTCCACATGGAGCCTTAGTGGTACAGTGCCTTCCCCATTGTGCTGCTAACCAATAGCTCCGCCATTCTAAACCATAAGGGGCTCTGTAGGAGAAAGATGAGGCTTTCTATTCCTGTGAAGAGCTATAGTCTTGGAAACCCACAGGGACAGTTCTACCCTCTCCCAGAAGATCCCTAAAAGTTCGAATAAACTTGAAGGCAGTGAATGGTTCCACAGTCACCCCTTCATGGCTTCAGTCAGACAGCCCTGAATCAACCTTGGTAACAGGGATAGAACATCTGCCCAGGGGATGAACAAAAGACCCTGTGAAACAAGTAATGAACAAAGGACACTGTGAGAATTAGCTTGGTAAACACTTTCACCTTGAAGCCAGGCCCCAGTAACATTCTAGCACAGGACTGTACTCGAAGATAATTCTGAGACATGCTGACCCAAAGCAGCAGCCCAGATTATACTGAATGAAATGATTCATAAGACCCAAGGATGAACTGAGTAACTGATCAGAAAGGTGCTTGACCACTTGCAGAGCAAGAACGTCCTCCCTTCTGAAAAAGTACCATTTAAAAACTAGAAGTGTTCCCCTAAACAACCCAGTAGACAATGACCTTTGGCTGGAACTAAGTTGATGGAACTAACTTTGGCTGTCAACTTAGTTCTCACCTCGTGAGGGGGTCCCTGCTGTACTCCGGGTGTGAAGTCTATCTTATCTATACTTAAGGTGATCTTTCTCAATGCACAAGAGGGACCCACTTCATATCTTTTGTAGTGAATATATGCTTTAATAAAACTATGGCTTAACTTTTTGCTGCTGTGTGCATATGTGTGGGTGACTGCAGCTTTCCTCTAGACACTAACAAACCACATGGGTTTAGAGCTTGCTAATTCCCCTGTAGGCAACAGCCCAGGTATAGAACTTCACAATTGTAAATTTTAAAAATCTTCAATAGTGTATCTGTCCCAATCAAGTTCCCTTTCCTCCTTTGTAGACCTGCTTGTGTCTGTGATGTATTCCTTTGTAGCCGATCATGCTTTCGTGATAGTTTCTTTTGTTCTCCATTTTCTATTTATGTGACCAAGTTTCTATGAATTCTTGGACATCAGTATGGCCTCGTACCCATGAGATCTGTCATCCAGATAAGGGTCTTTAGTTTAGTTTTGTCCTGGTCCTGTTTAAGACTCAATATGCACGACTCTGTGAGTTGGAAATGACTGGGCGGCGGTGAGTTTTCAGACTTCTGTCTCCTACAACAAAACTTAAAATAATTTGCATAATAAAAACTTTGCTGAACTCAGTTGAAATGATGAAATTCCTATAAACTTGGATATTTAAAAACACATTGAGAAATAGCCTATCCACAATAGAAGAATTCATGACAAGTATAAAAATAATTACCTAACAATATGATCATGAAAATCCTATATATGACATTTTGTAGCATACATATGCAGTAGTATTTTTTCATTAATCCTAATAGGAAAACTATTTTCAGGGCTCAGTAGGTACAACTTCCCAGATAAAGAAAGCACAAATAATGGAGATCAAGTTGTGGCACATACAGCTAGCAACTTAAAACGATGACATTTGAACTTGTAAGACAACAGTGAAGTGCTCAGTTGTTAACCACAAGGTTAGTGTTGCCAGGTATCTAGGATCCAAGATTGCCTGTCACTGTTCCAGCCAAAAGCAGAGAGCAGGTTGATTTGAGAAAATCTATGTTTAGTCTGAAATGCGGCATAGAAGGAAACGGTGGTGTTTGCTACCCCAAACTGCTTAGAAAATCAAGTTACTTATATAACTTAAACTATGTGGCAAAAGGCAGGTTTTGCAATGATCATAGAAATGTCTCTATACCTCCAGGGGTATAGACCACCATTTCTCCAGAGGTATTAGACCACCATCCTCAGAAGCTTCATGTACCCCTCTTTATCTAAATTGAGGGATGTTTAAATGCCTGATCTTACCAGCAACCACTCCTTAAGGCCTTATGCTTCATGCCTGGCTACTTATTTGGCTTTGCTAGCTTCCTTCCTGAGTTAGAACTTCCTTGTTGATTGAGCTTAAAGGGAATTATTACCGCAAGGGCGGGGGCTGTTACCTTTTGGATTTTTAACAAACTAAATCTCAAATTATGTTATATGTCTAGTATTTTTAGTAACAGTGGGCTCTTTCACCTCCTCTATCACTATCAGTTTGAACTTGCTTAGTGAGAGAAAGATCATATGACATGTTCCCATAAAGAGTCACCTTCTTGAAGCTGTGTTATCTGTTTTTCCATTTTTTTGGTATATGAAACCTAGGATCAATGAACCTGGAGGGACAGCAAGTAGAATAAGAGGATCGGGGAGGTGGGTACCGCAGTGGAGGTGGGATGAAAGGAGACAATGTCAAGGGGTCCATGCAGAAAGGGAATATTTGGAAATTGATTGTGGTAGCAATTGTATAAGGTACTTGAAGTGATGATAGATGATATATAGATGATAAATAGATATATGCTAGACATATTGGGAGCTTTACAGCGCTGATTAAAATCCATACATCCATTGCATCAACCACATTTGTACATATGTTGCTATCATCCTTTTCAGAGCATTTTCTTTCTTTTTGAGTCCTCGGTATCAGCTCCTCTTTTTACCCTCCCTTCCCCACCCTCCCACCCCTGTAAACCCTTGATAAACTATACATTATCATTATGTTTATATTTTACAAAGTCCACTCTCTTCCTTCACTCACGTTTCTGTTTTTCATCCCCCCAGGGGAGGGAGTTCTATGTCAATCATTTCTCCCCCTTCTCCCTAAACCTTCCCCTACTCCCATTATTGTTCCTGGGGAGTTTATCTGTCCTGGATTCTGTGTGTCCAGAGCTCTTATCAGTACCAGTGTACATGCTCCAGTCTAGCTGGATTTGTAAAGGTAGAACTGGGGTCATGATCATGGGGGTAGAAAGCATAAAGAACTACAGGAATGTTGTGTGTTCTGTCAGTGCTATACTGCCCCCTTGTGGTTGGTTCCTTCCTTGTGACCCTTCTGTGAGGGGATGTCCAATTGTATATAGATGGGCTTTAAGTGTCCACTCCGACCCTAGTTTGCATCAATATGAGTGTTTGGGGTCTTCTGATGCCTGATACCTGATCCCTTCAACTTCAGTTTATATAAATTCCAATTCTTCAGTGTCTGATGATGGTTTTCAAAACCTCATGATCACACAGGCTGGTGTGCTTCTTTCATGTAGGCTTTGTTGCTTCCAGGCTAGATGACCGCTTGTTTAACTTCAAGCCTTTAATACCCCAGATACTATATTTCCTAAAAGTCAGGCACCATCAGCTTTCTTGACCACATTTGCTTATGCACCCTTTTTGTCTTCAGTGACCATGTCAGGAAGGTGAGCATCACAGAATGCCAGGTTATTGGAAACAAGGGTTCTTGCACCAAGGGAGGATTAAGTAGAAGCACAATGCCCATCTGTTACCTTGATAACATAAACCTATATCCTATCATTATAAATTAATATGTTTACATATATACACGCCTATATGTATACCTCTATAAATGCATTTTGCTTCCTGGTTCTTTCAACTATTTCCTTTTATTTTCCTCTTGTCCCACTATCAGCTTAGACCTTCATTCGGCTCACAGTAATTCCTCTCGGCTACATTGCACTTGATCAAATGCCAACAAGCGTTCTACACCCTCATCACCATTGATTTTAGATCTCTTGTTGTTCCCTTGTCCCTGGGTTTGTTGACTCCACCCTGGAAGAAGAAGAAGAATAAGAAGGAGGAGGAGGAGGAGGAGGAGGAGGAGGAGGAGGAGGAGGAGAAAATTAGTTCCAGATCTATCAGCTGACCCTTATGTATGCATGTCTGATGAGGTGCCAAACCCTGCCATCTGATTCAGAAGCCTATTTTCAGGATTCCTCAGGGACTTTGTTGCTTTGTTGCCCTTGCTGCTCTGTTGTGTTTCTTTTGTGTTTCACCCTGGTGTGAGGGGGATCAGACCGAGCACAATTTCCACACTGTGTCTCCAGTAGTATCCCCTGCAATGCTGTAGGTCAATGAGGGGATGTCCTGTTTCCTGGTAGGACCAGCCCTACAGTCCTCTCTGTGCCTTGGCTGCTCGTAACAGAAGTATTGTCCTTGCGGCTTGATGGATCAGGATGTAGTGTTCTCACTCTCTCTGTTTCTCTCTCTCCCCCACCCTCTCTCAACTCCTCTCCTTCTCCTCCTCCCTCTTAGTTTGCTCCCCTGTGGTCTGGGCAGACCTGCCACACTCCCTGAGCTATATCTTCCGTGTTGTACATTTGGAATGATGCAATATATGCATCAAATACCAACCAATAATAACAAAAAGAATAAAATAAATTGGCTTGTCCTTTAAAAAAAGTACAGCCTAGAAAACTCTATGAGGCTATATTACTCTGTCACATGGGTTACTATAAGTTGAAACTGACAATGGTACCCAACCACCATGCAGCTTTAGATTCCATACGTGTAATGTGTATGCCATGCTGCTTATTCTCTTTCCTCTTTCTTCTTCCACTCCTTCCTTCCATTCCTTCATGATTTCCTTCCTTGCTCTTTTCTCATTTGAGAGAAACTATTGTATGGCAACTACCTTTTACTCCCATCTAACATCATCTTAATTTTCAGCCCAAAGAGACCAAGACAATTAAGTATATGAAGTCACAAGTGGGCACAGAAAGAGCCTTTGTTAATGCAATGCACTAAGTATTTGGATGTTAACTAAAAGGTCAGTAGTTCAAACCCCCTAGCCACTCCAAAAGAGAAAAGCTCTGCTTCCACACAGAGGAACTGCCTTAAGGAGCTTTGGAGCAGTTCTGTTCCATCCTCTCATGCAACTATGAGTCAGACTGACTGACGGGCAGTGGGGTGCAGACACACTGTACAAAAACTCCCACCTGTATTGTTACAGGTCAAGAGCTGCACTTTGTTCTTTATTGTTTTTCTATTTTAAATATTTGGGAAAGTAATGTCTTTAAAATTATTATATATCAATCAATTAATGGTCTGTTTATTTTAGATCATATATCTCGAAATTAAAGGAGACTTTAAATCAAATGGTTTATAATCAAGTGTTTCTATGCATGCCACTCTGATTTCTGCTTCTTTGTACATATTGATTATGTTCACAAGTTTTTCACATAGCTAAAAATCAGTACTTCAAAGAGAGAAATGAAGATTAATTCACATCCTTAAAATAAAGTATACCTTTTAAATTGCAAGACCTCTGTTAAATTGCTGGTAAGATCAATAGACAATGATCATGCAAGCTTTATCTATTTAAGCTATAGCAGTGAATGTTTTAATTAATTCCACTAAAGTAAACAAAGTGTCAAGACACTATATTAAAGATGATGAAAAATCTGTTACACAAATATTTTTACTAATGCTTAGAAAAAGTATAACAATTTTAACTTATCATATTTCTAATGTCCATTGCTTAGGTATAGAGCTAATACTGACTTACATAATGAATGTTAAGTTAAAAATTATTATCCTTCTGTGTAATACATTATTTTTAAAAGCAAAAACTAACTGATGGCTGTTAAAAATGTTATATTTTGATCAAGTGTGGCAATATAGACAAATGCATACAGAATACATCTCCTACGTATAATAAGTTTCAGGATGTTAAAATAAAAATGCTTGTTAATTTCACATCTGAGGATTCATACTGCATGTACTTATTGTCATATAGATGATATATTATTTTCCCTTACTAATATGCCGTAGATATTTCCCCTATTGTAACACATTTGCCATGATAATTTGAAGCTTATTGAATCTACCATTGAGGAACCCCGGTGACATAGTGGGTTACATATTGGGCTGCTCACCTCAAAGTCAGCAGTTCAAAACAATCACTTGGTCAGAAGGAGAAAGATGGGATTTTATAATCCTGTAAAGATTTAGAGTTTAAGAAACCCCAATCAGGGTGCAGTAGAGCACTAATGGATCACACAATATACCTCTGAACCCTTGAGGCCTCCTCACCCCCCACTATCATGACCCCAGTGCTGCTTCTCACTCTGGACTAGACGGAAGCATGTACATAGGTATAGGCAAGAGATAAAACTCAGGACACATGGAACCCAGGAACAGAAATGGGAATAACGGTACCAAAATGAAAGGGGGAAGTGGGCAAAGGTGGGGAGGGAGGGGGACACCGACCACAACGAATGACACATAATCACATACCCCCATCCAGGGGGAAGAACAACAGAAACCAGAGGAGAAGGGAGACTGTGGTCGGTGTGAGATTTGAAAATAATTAACTATCTATAATCTATCAAGGGCCCACAAGGGTTGGGTCATGGGCAAGAGGGAAGGGGAAAAAAAGAGGAGCTGATCCCAAGGGCTCAATGGAAAGTAAATGTCTAGAAAAGAACGATGGAATATAGGTACTAATATGTCAGATACAATTGATGTATGGATTGCAACCAGAGTGGTAAGAGGCCCCAATAAAATAATCTTTAAAAAAAGACAGAAAGAAACCCGCAGGAGCTGTGTTCCACTAGCCTATAAGGTCACTATGAGTCAGAATTGACATGGGGGCAGTGAGTTTGAGTTCTCTACCATGATTTCCTTGCTCTCTCTTCTATTTTTGAACATGCATCTGGGTTCCAAGTCTTTGCTATTATTCTTTGCTATACTTAAGCAAATATATCCTTTGATTCAGTGCCCAAGTGTAAATAAATGGTCAAATGGCTCTTGATATATGTCGCCAAATATCTTTTACATGTTAGAATAGTTAACCCTGCCTCCAAGTAGGCAAGAGTGCACACATTTATTTCCAATTCAGCCTGCTAGCAATAGACTAGTTGTTATTCCTGTGTGCACTTGAGTCGGTTCCCACCCTAGTAACTCTGTGTACTGCAGGCAAAACATGCCCGTCCTTCACCATCCTCACAATCATTGTCAGTTCGTCTTGTTGGCGGCCTTCCTCTGTTTCAAAGACCCTCTACTTTGCTAGTCTCCTCTGATAACAGGTCTAAGTAAGTGAAACTAAGTCTAGCTGTCTCTTCTTCTAAGAAACATTCTTGCTGTTCTTCTCACAAGACAAATTTGTTCATTCTTATTTAATTTTTCTAATACAATAAATACAAAATGACACCTCATTATTCTTTCAGATTGGATGCCTTCAGTCAGTAAAGCTGAGCATTTTCCATATGTTCCTGCTATTTTTTTCTTTAGCAATTTTCTCCTTTACTGACTGTTTATTTCCTTTCCTCATTGGCATCTTAATAACATTCTTACAATTAGAACTCTTTTTATTAATCATTGATGTTTACTCTTTTATCTGACAAAATAGATATTAATAGAAAATATCATTATTTTTATTTTATTTGGTTGAATAGATTATTCACATTTATATACTTATATCTGTCGAAATTTCCTTTTAAACTTTTCTTATTCCTTCAGATTTTTAGCAAAATATTTTTCATCCAAAGACATTATTTGGACCTTATTCTATTTTCTTCTTGTTTTTACAAGGTATAATATAATGTATATATCCTCAATTCTATTGAGGTTTATTGGAAAATAAACAGAGTTCTAAAAATCACTTTTGTTTTCTCTTCTGAATACTATCCAGTTATATCAATTATTGATTAAATAGTTCTTCATTTGATGCTGTATGCATTCTTTTTTGTATCTTTAAGGAGCTTTGGTGACAAAGAGGCTTAAGCATTGGACTTCTAAGCTTCACGTCAGTGGTTCAAACCCACTATCTATTCC
>NW_022109980.1:5785047-5819102 GCF_000313985.2 Echinops telfairi | reverse complement strand
AATGGACAACAGAAAAGTGGGTGAAGGGAGATATCAGGCAGTGTAAAATATTACAAGATAATAATTTATGAATTATGAAGGGTTCATGAGGGAAGGTGGAGTGGGGAGGGAGGGGAAAATGAGGAGCTGATACCAAGGGCTCAAGAAGAAAGCAAATGTTTTGAGAATGATGATGGCAACAAATGTACAAATATGCTTGGCACAATGGATGTATGTATGGATTGTGATAAGAATTGCATGAGCCCCCAATAAAATGATTTAAAAAACATTTAGTGTTGGAAACCCTAAGGAGCAATTCTACTCAGCTTATATCAGGTCATTATTAATTTGAATTAATTTAATCATGATCAGTTTAGTTGGATGCTTGCTTTTACCATACCTTTAAACCTCTATTTTTAAACTTCTAAGATGGCAAGTGTGGTAGTTACATAATCTGGTATCAACTTGCGATTTAAAGAGTGAAAGGGTGGAGTTTAGCTTGTCAACCTCATTTGGAGGCAGAAGGACATAAATAGCTCACTGGAGGCCAGATACACTTGCTGGGGCACCTTCGTGTTTACAAGCCACATGGAGCTATGCTGATGGCAGCCAGAGACTTGGAGTTAGAGGAGCCACGTGGAGACCCATGCCAGTGCTAAGATGCTTCCACCACCACTGAATTCACAAGAGTTTCCACCCACTGGCCTATGATCTTCCTGCATTCATTGTCATTGCATGTTTGAGTGAGTCTGAAGAGGAATTTACAGACTGTTATTAGACATATGGACTAATATCGTACTTATGGACTTGATCTGGACTCAGCTGAGATTTTTTTAATGTACAATTACTCTTTGATATAAAGCTCTCTCTTATACATATTTGAGTTTCTTTGGATTTGTTTCTTTAGTTTACCCGTACTAATCCCTCAAGTCTTTTTCATTGAAAATATTAACACAATGGCTACAATATATCATTGCATTATTTTATCATTTTTAAAATCTCACATGCTTGATTTTAAAATTAATTTCAAGAAGGATATTGGTTTAAAATCAATTATAATGGAATTGTATTGGTATTGTATGAATAGGAAAATTAAAGCAATGCAGAGTGACATGGAGTTTTGCAAATGATTCTCTTAGATTACAAACAAAGCATTCTTTCAAGTCAACAGTAATAATAAATTAGTTCGTTTTTTCCCCAATACTTTCTCATGTAATTTTCCAACTCTCACTGCATCCAGAGTTCTAAAAATATTAATAAATAATGACTATCAAGAGTCAGAATTGTTAACATTCTCCAGCATTTCCCGGTAGAAACCTGGTCTGAGAATCTCAGAATTGGGTTTTGCTGGCTTTTTTCCCACAGTGTAGATGGAGGCATTATACTAATGTATTTCAATAGCAACCTTGTTAATATTAATGAATGCTTCATGTTCAAATTCCACACTGCCCAGGTAAATGTATTCATATAGCGAGAATAACCTGACCTATTAAAGTGAACATATCAAGTAATTTCAGAAAATATAATGTATGTTTATTTTTTGTTGTTGTTTCATTTAATTTTTAGTGACAATATTTTCTCCCAATTTTTATGAAGGCATGTCTAGTACTCATACCTTTACATTATGATGTTGGTGAAGAATATTAATTATAGCATGGACTTCCAGAAGTTCAAACCTATCTGTGTTGGAAGTAGGGCGGCACGAATGCTGCTTACAAATAAAAATGGTGATTCTTTATCTCACATATTTTAGATATGTTATGAGGAAGGACCAGTCCCTGGAGAAAGACAACATGCTTGGCAAAATAGAAACTCAGAAACAAAACAAATAACCTCACTGACATTAAGGCAATTATGATTCATAGCGACACAGTAAGACAGAGTAGGACTGTCCTTTTCGGTAAATCATCACAGGAGCAGAAAGCCCCTTTTTCCGGCAGAGCAACTAGTAGTTTTGAACTCCTGGCCTTGCAGTACATGGGGAGTTGGATTGTATTGAAGAAGAATGAGGTATCAAGATTTGAGGAAGGCTTATTAACAACTTTTGATATGACATGACCTTGCTTGCTAAAAGTCAAGAGGACTTGAAGCCCCTCAAGGAGATGGAATGACACAGTAGCTACCATAATGGGCTCAGACATAGAAGTGATTGTGGGGATGGCGACGACCTGGCAGGGTTTCTGTTTGTTGTACAGTATGTAGAACCACTGCAGGTTGAAAGAGATTCCATGACAACTAACAACAGCAAAATGATGTTAATGGGTTTTCTTCTATTTTTGAAAAATTATATTGGTAACAAGAAGTAAATTTTACCTAATGCCTTTTAGCTATGCTATAATAATCATTCTACTTTCCCTGCAGATAAATATTGAATTTAAATAAATATTTTTGTCTGCTAAAATGTTTTTCTCTGTTGTAATGATACTTACCTTTGGTTATAGGCTTACTATTCAAGTATTTTGCACACATTCCTTATTTAATCTTCACAAAATATGCTAACTATATATTTACCTATTTTACCATATTAATATTCTCTCCCTATGTTTCCTCTGGATTGCTGAATGAGGAAAACACTCACTGACATCGAGTTGATCTCAACACATGGCAACTCTGTGACATAGGGTGGAACTGCCTTTGTGGGTTTTTGGGACTAGAACTCTTGATGAAATTAGACAGCATCATCTTTCCCCCACAGATTAGCTGGTGGTTTCCAACTGCAGCCCAGCACATAACCCATTACACCACCAGGGCTCCTTGGATTGCTGAAAGGTAAATGTAAACTTATTTCCTTACTCACATCTGTTTCTTCTTATATTTATTTATGTCATAGCAGCCGTTTCATAATTATGTAATATCATGTTCTATTATTTTCTCCCTTTTATCATTAAAAAATACAAATCAGTATGCAACTATATTTTTAACCCCTCACTGCCATTTGCTTAAATTTTAGCTCTTTGTCTGATTGAACTGTGTTTGCATAGTATTTTGGTTTGTCTTCTGTATGGAGACATTGCTATAAAATAACACTTATATTAGGAGTATTTTGGATTATTTGAAAACATTACAAATAATTTTACTTTCTAATGGTCGAGAGGTGACTGAGATCTGAGCTCTTTATATAAATGCAATTTTATAGTTTGCATTTGGTTATTATTCTGTCATCTTATTTTATGCATATGTGCTGTTTCTTTGATTTTGTTTGTTTTGTAAGTAATAATAATTTCATAGGGTTGTCATAACAATAATAATTTGGGTGACCTGAAACAAGAGAACTGTATTGTATCACAATTATGGAGGCTAATGGTCCAAATTCAGGTTGTTGATAGGGCCACAATGTTCTCTCTTAAGGCTGTAGAGAAGGACCATTTTTTTCCCTCAGCTTTTGATAGCCCCAAGTGTTCCTTGAGTTGCAAGTGTAACATTACTCCTTGGGAGCAGGTCCATCTTTTATCAGTTTCTCAGTGTCCCTTCTCTTTTATAACACAATACTCAGATTCCGTTAGATCCAGCCTTGCTCTGGTACAGTATCATATTAAATTAACAGATAGGACCTTCAAAGACACTATTTAAAAAAAATCATTTTTGCAAATATTAGGAGATAGGACATCAACATATGTTGAGGGGAACACCACTTAATGTACATCAAATATATTGTAACCGTCTCCTTTTATAATAGCTTTTAGAAATTTATTAAAAATTCAGAAAAAATTAATATATTAAATTTTCACTGCCCGAGTAAGAAAACCAAAAAACAAATTCACTGCCATTGAATCAGTTCCAACTCAAAGCGACCCTCCAAGACAGGCTAGAACTGTCTCTGGGTTTCTGAGACTGTAACTATTTTTTTAAGACTAACTATTTACAGGATAGAAAGTCTCATCTTTCTTCTGAGAAGCAGCTGGTGGTTTCAAACTGCTGACCTTATGGTGAATGAGAAGCTGGATTGTATTGAAGAATGAAGTATCACAATTGAAGGAACCTTTAACAGCCTTTAATATGCAGAAGACATGACCTTGCTTGCTAAAAGTGAAGAGAACTTGAAACCTTAAGTATGGATTATACCTGATTGTAAAGAAAACAGAAATCCTCACACCTGGACCAACTGAGAAAAGATTGAAGTTGTCAAAGATTTCGTCTTGCTTGGATTCACAATCAATACTCAAAGAAGCAGCAGTCAAGAGATGAAAAAGCTCATTGCCTCGGGTAAATCTGCTGTACAAGCCTGCTTGAAAGTTTTGAAAAGCAAGGAGGTTACTTTGATGATTGAGGTGCACCTGACCCCAGCCCTGGCCTCATAGGCACGTGAAGGTTGGACGTTGAATAAGGAAGACTGAAAAAGCATCTGTGAGTTTGAACTATGGTGGTGACGAAGAATACTGAAAGTACCATGGCCTGCCAAAAGAACAAACAACCTGTCGTGGAAGAAATACAGTCATAATGTTTCTTAGAAGTAAAGATGGCAAGACTGCTTCTCACATACGTTGCACATGTTGTCAGGAGAGACCAGTCCCTGGCGAAGGACATCATCTGTGGTGAAATGGAGGGGCAGAGGAGAAGAGGAAGGCCCTCCACAAGAAGGATGGACATAGTGGCTACAACGATGGGTTCAAACACAAGAGCAATTTTGAGGATGCGGCAGAACCTGGCAGCATTTTGGAGTATATAAGGTCACTATGAGTCAGAACTGCCTTGATGGCAACTAGCAACAATGATGAGCAAATTGTATTAAAGTAGTCATTTGCAGGAGTCAGATACCTACATAAGTGACATGCTAAATAACGCACATATGATCATGTATTGTAAAGACTGCAACATTACTAGAAATAAAATTTAAATATTTTTGAAGAAATTTCAACAAGCACATCTATTGAAGTTGTTATCATACAGCATGAGATGATTATGGACCTATCTTAAATTAAAAGAGAAAAATTACAAATAAAGATATGAAGCAATGCTGCTTACATAATCTATGGATTTGTCTTCAATTGAAACACTAAGTTTGTTTTTAATAAAATATATGGCCATTGAAATTCATTAAATCACTTGATGGTCACTTATAACACTATTCCATCTTTATTTGTTTTAGAGCAATGGATTCTGTTGATAGTCTATAAAAAATAATATGCATGATGCAAATTATTTACCCTGGGCACTGAAATAAATAGTTTATATCTACATAGTGTGCTTGGGTACTGTCAAGTCGGTTCCAACTCATATTGGACCTATGTTACCACAGAATGAAACATGGTCTGGTCCTGTGCCACTTTCACAATTGTTGTTATGAGTGAGTGCATTGTTGTAGCCTCTGTGTCTGTTTATCTTGTCCACTGTCACCTTTTTCAATGTCCCTCCACTTTACCAAGCATGATGTCTAGTTCCTAATAACATGTCTCAATTACATGAGATGAACTTTCACCATCTTGGCTTCTGAAGAGCCTTCTGGCTGTATTTCTTCCAAGATTGATTTGTTTGTTGTTCTGACAGTCCACGAGGTCTTCCTAATTCATTATCCAACTTGCACATGCATATGAAGTGATTGAGAAAAGCATGACTTGAGCCAGGCCCACCTTAGTCTTCAGAGGGAAGTCATTGCTCTTCAACAGTTGAAACAGGTCTTTAGCAGCAGATTCGCCAATGCAAAATACAGTGTTTGATTTCTTAGCTGCTGCTTTGATTGTTTGAGCATTGATTGTGGATCCAAGCAAATTGAAATCCTTGACAGCTTCAGTCTTTTCTCCGTGGACGTTGATGTGATCATTTTTTCAGTTGTGAATATTTTGATTTTCTTTACATTGAACTGTAATCCATTTGAAAGCTGCAGTCCTTCATCGTCATCAGTCAGTGGTTCAAGTTCAACTTGCTTTCCGTAAGCAAGGTTGTGTCATGTGCATATCGTAGCTTAGTAATAAGCTTTTCTCCATTCCTTCATACAGTTCAGATTTTTTGATTGTCTGCTCAGCATACAGATCAATTAAATAAGGGAAAATGATGCAACACTGTGAGATTGCTTTCCTGATTGTAGTCCAGGCATCTTCTCTTATGCCCTCCAAAGAACTTCCTCTTGGTCTATGTACAGGTTCCACATGAGCAAGAGGAAGTGTTTTGGAATTCCTATTGTTCACAATGTTATCCATAGTTTGTTATGATCCACAAAGTCAAAATGTCTTTGTATGATCAATAGAACAGAAACAGACATCTTTCTGGAATTCTCTGTTTTTAAGCAACATTCATCTCACATCAACAATGATATTCCTTGTGGCAAGTCCTCTTCTGAATCCAACTTAAATTTGACAGCTCTCTGTCAATGTGTCACTGCAACCATTTTATCAATTATTTTCAGCAAACTTGATTTCCATGTGATATTAATCATATTTTTCTATAATTCCCGCATTCTGTTGAGTCACCTATCTTTAGAATGGGTACGAATATGGGTATTGTCTAGTAATTTGGCCAAGTAATTTTCTTCCAAATTTCCTTGCATAGATCACTATGTGCTTTGACTGCTTCATCAGCCTGTTGACACAATTCAATTGGCATTCCATAAATTCCTGAAGGCTTTTATTAATGCCTTTATGGAAACTTGGACTTCTTTCTATAGCACCATCAGTTCTTGATCATATGCTACTTCTTGACATGATTGTCACTCAGTTCTTTTTGTTACAGAAACTGTGCATTCCGTCCATAATCTTTTGATACTTCTTACATGATTCCATCCCCCCCTCCCCCCGCCAGGGAGTGCTTCAATCTCCACAACTTGAGGCTTGGAAAGAGCAAATGGGCTTATTGGTGTGCTCCCTTGAGATTACCATTTGGGTCCATGTGATGAGTGGATATTGGGGTGCTGCAGCAAGGCAGAGATGAATTGAATTTAGACTCATCTTTCTTACACCCTCTGAGGTGTATGATGCCAGGAAGAACAGCTCTGTCTGCTAGCAAGAAAGAGAGTATAGATGGCTATGGGACAGAATCCCTGGGGAGAAGCTCCTGCACAGAGCTAGATAATTGATTATATCAAACAAATGATACCAGTGGCATCAGGTGGCTACAAATAAATCCTCACAGGAATAGAAAACTACTCTGCATTGGGCATTGCATAACCAGTAAGACATGCAGATACAAAAAGGGTTAGACTACTGTATCCATTTGGTCCATTCTTTTAGCTTGAGGTCTGCTGAGCATGCTCTTCCTTTTTGTGCTTCTCACTCCAGGTCTGTGCACATTTCATTGTAATACTTAACATTGTCTCTCAAGCTGCCCTTTACCATTTTCTATTCACCTCTTTTATCTCACTCATCATTTCTTCTATTTGACTTAGCTGCTTTACATTAAAGGACAAGTTTCATAGTCTCTTCTGACATACATTTTGATATTTGTTCTTGTTTTTTGGGCATCCTTGGCATTCTTCGTGTATGATATGCTTGATGTCATTCAACAGGTCATGGGGTCTTCAGTTATTTGTGTTTAGTGAGGAAAATCTATTCTTGGGATGTTCTCAAAATTCACGTAGGGTATACTCAAGGTCATATATTTTAATTTTCTTCAACTTCACCCTTGTTTGGGCTGCTGATATTGAACTTCTCCATTGTCTCTTCACACGGATGTATTCAATTTGATCCCTATGTATTCCATCTGGCACTGTTCATGTTGTTGGAAAAGCAATTTGCAATAAAGAAGTCATTGATTTTGCAAAATTCTATCATGAGATCTTCAGATCTGTTTCTATCACCAAAGCCATATTTTCCAACCACTCTTCCTATATACTTGTGTGCAACTTTTGCATTAAAACCCCTAATAATTGTCAAGGTATCCTCATTACATGCTTGATTGATCTCAGACTGAACACCTTGGTAGAATTCTTCAATTTCTTCATTAATAGCTTTAGTGGTTGCTACATAAATTTGAATAATTGTTGTATTAACTGGATTTCCTTGTAGACATATAGATGTTATCCCAGCATTGTGCTTCAAGATCGATCCACTTATAGTTCCCCTAATAGGCAGTCAAGGTCAGCACTTCAAAACCACCAGCTGCTCTGTAGGGGCAGTTCTACCTTGTCCTATAGGGTCCCTATGAGTTAGAATCAACTCAGTAGCAGTGAATACACTTTCAAGAAGCCCTGCTGGCACAGTAATTAAAGCCCTAAGCTGCTACCTTCAGGGTGTGCAGCAGAATACATCAGTGATTTCGCATGAGGATGATGTGGCAACCTGCGTCTGTGAGTCTGTGGAGATGATAGCCTTTGTAACACTATGGGCAGTTCTACTCTGTCCTGTAGGGTCACTATTATTTGGAATTGACTCAATGGCAATGGACTGGTTTTTGGATTTAATGTGCTTTCATTAGAAGCCAATCATGTCTGCTTGTTGGACTTTGTAATATACATAAAATTTGCCTTGTTCAAAGTTTCACCCATTACTCATAGAAAAATTCAATTTGATTTGCACAAGTTACTTATTAAAAAAACATGGTTATTGTTGGTATACAATTTACAAATGAGAGGCAGAAATATATTAAACAATATCATCATTGATGCATTTAACAATGGATTTAACTTCACTGAATGAAATTCACATGACAAAAGGATATAAAATCGACAGAAAATAATGAATAAAGATGATGTCCAATAGAAGATTGTATTTATAGGGCCCTTAACTCTAGGTGTTAAAGGGTATAAAATGACAGATTCTAAGTATATTGGTGACATGATCTCACATGTTAACTTCTGTGTTAGACAGGGTTCTCTAGAGAGATAAAACCAAATTGCTGATAATTTAATATATTTATTTATAAAGATAATTAGATATATAACACAAGAAATGAACTGTTAAATTATGTACAGATATATAATACAAGAAATGAACAGTTATATTATAAAGCAGTAAAAATGCCTCAGTGCAACTCACTCCCATGAGAGAAAGTTGTGAAACACTAACAGTCCTTCAAGTCTAGTCTACTGCCAGGTCTTCCTCTATATATAGAGAGAGCTAGGCTATCTCAGCACAGCAGCTAATCACAAGGCAGGTCACCAACTGTCAGCCAGGTCACCAACCACCAGTCCCCAGCTCCAGAGATGTCTTAAAGGGACCTCAACTTACAGAGACACAGTTCACAGGCTAGGCATCCCACAGGTAGTGTAGCCTGTAAATTGAGGCACAGAACAAGCAAGGCAGCCACACACTGGTCAGATGATCAAAGAGCGAGAGAGAAGAAAGGCGAGGCTCACCGAGCCATTTATCTCTCCGCCCTTCAGTTAATCCCACTTGTGTTTATCGGCCAGGCTGGCACAATAAACTATCTCAACTTCCTTCTCACCCCATCTCCTATGGCAATGCCTTATACATTATCAATGGAAAAATAAGTAGTGGTGCAAAAATGCAAGAGCAGTAGCGTACAATAATATTATATATCAGCAAATATAAGAATACCCCTACTCAAACTATTTTACTCTAAGAGAGAGGAGCAAATGCAGAAAGCAAATGTTGAAAATCCTGGCGTAGTCCCTCTAAGACTCCTGAACTTAAGGAGAGCAGGCGAAGATGAGAAATGGAAAGCTAATGTGGAAGATATGCTTTCTGACAAGTGATATTCTCTCCAAAGAGGGTGTCGTAAGGAAGGGTAAAAATGAGGTAGTACAGGAAACAAGCAGGCACACCTGTATTTTTCTCCAAAATGAAGATAGAAACATTTGACTAGATTTATGAGAACATAATATGGGTCAGAAGGAAGGGACTACTGTTAAGAATCCCAGTAAAGGGTCTTTCGTGTTGTCATCATGAGCAACATTAGAAAATACCTAATTTTTTTCTAGAAAAAAAAGCCAGATTAAACAGAACATTGCACTGATAAAGCCAAAGCAAGCATATACAAAGAAAGAATAATCTGAGAGCAGGAAGCACAACATATAGAATACTGGTGAATAAGAGCAATAAAATAAGTAGAGTGAACTTCAAATTGGCATGCCTAATTTTTAAACTTCTTATTTAAATATGAGCAAAGTATTTCATCCATGGCATTACATAAGTATTTATCTCAAACTAAATAACTAGGTTTAGGTGTAGTGGTGAGCCACAAAAGCAATGGTTTTCAAACCTGATTGTGCACTAGAATTACATTGAGAGATTTTTAACAGATATCTATGGAGTCCAGGTGGTGTAGTGGTTACACATTGGGCTATGATCCGCATAATCAGCAGTTCAAAACCACCAGCAGCTCTGAGGGAGAAAAACTGGACTTACTACTCTCATAAGCAGTGACAGTCTCAAAAATCCACAGGGAGTCACTAGGAGTCAGCGTTGATTCAATGGCAGTTATATATGTGTATATATTTGTGATACACATACACACATATATATGCAGACCTCACCAGAGATTGATGAAATCCTAAATCCTAATGTATAAGGTTAGGTCCAGACCTGAGTGGTTTTTAAAATTTCCACAGGTAATTTCAATGTGTAGGCACGATTGAGAGTCACTGTACTTTCATATCATTTTCTAAAGGGTTACTTTAATATGCTGATATAAATTATGACTCTATTAGAGAGGGATATGATATGTAGCACTTATGCAGAAACTAATGGGAAGCATCTGATTGGACCACTGTTCTGTGAAAGAAAATTTGAGAAATGCTGGACCAGAGGTATTGCCATTGAACAGAGGAGTAAGACAAATATTTTAGGTCACTATCATCATGTGACATTGCAGAAGTGCTGAACACTAAAAGCAGATAAGAGATGAAATGAGGTGCAAATACTGGAAGAAGGAGCAATATTACCATTATGCTCTTGTAATCTCAACTCAGAATCTAAGATAATCAACGTGAATAATAGACTTAGTAAGAAAGTTCAGTAAACTGGTCATTACAATGTTAGTATGCTAACGAAAATAATAGCTTCCTCTTCTCTCAGAGTTTCTCAACTCTGACACTGCTAGGATTTGGGGCTATTTCATTGTTTTAGGGGCAGCAAGGATTGCATTTTAGGATGTTTAGCATCATTGTACATACTAGATCCTGGTTGAACATCCCCCCCCCACAGTTATGCCAATAAGACGGTCTTCAGACATCATCCATAATCCTTAAATAGCCAAATCAACCTTATTTGAGAACCGCTGCCACATACACTAATGTCATGGATATGGAATGGGGGACGAGGGAGTGGGGAATGAATTTGCCAGTAAAAACGTCAAAATATAAATAAGTAAGGAATGAAATTTTCAATACTATCCAGGACTTATGCAAAGATAAGTATAAACTTAATTACTGGATGTAAAAGAAGCTGTAAATCCATAAAAAATATTTTCTCAGATGATGGTATGTGTTCAACAAATTTACTAGAAGGTATTATAACTTAGTGGTTATAACTTGAGACTGTAGAGCCAGACTTCCTGGGTAAAAATCCAAAGCCCAGACACAACACAATACCTGTGTGTTCTTGACAATTCACTTAACTCTTCTGCGTTTCAGCTTTCTAGGGTGGGAATTAGGGTGAAACAAACACCTGCCTCCAGGGTGTTTTGACAAATCTTTGTGTGTTTGTAAATTGGAAGAATTGCCCACACAGGCTATGTGTTATAGAAATGTTCGTTATTGTTTTCATTATTGATCAAACACATGTTTAATAAGTCTCAATTGAAATAAAAAAGAAATGTTAATATAAACAACAGTGAGCCACTTGTAGCCTTTGCCCAATGATAAAAAAAAACAATACTCAGTGAATTTCAGAAATTAAGTGAATAGGTATGCCCACACACTATTGTTTGGAGCACAAATGTACTATACATTTTTTTCTGGAGGGTAACAATTGGCCTTAAACCTGTTCTTCTCCTTTAGTAGAACGCATTTCTTTCTAGATCTTTTTATAAGAAAATTTTCTGATGAGGATAACGGCGTATAGAGGTATTCCAAATGACAGCCTTTATATTAGCAAAATTTTTGAAACCCACTAAATATCTAAAATAAATCATTTGCTAAATACATTGTAGTACATCCATGCAATAGAAAATGACCTTACCTTGAAAAAATAAATCTGAGTTGTTGAATAATTAATGGCATGGCATTGAATTGAATTGCATTTCTCAAAGTTTATTTTGAATGATACTTGTGAAGAACACTTTGTTTGAAAGTAGGGTCTCTGAAGATGTCATCAGACGATACAAGTGTGGGGTGGGTTCTAACCCAATGAATATGGTGTCTAATGAAAAGGACAGAGGGAAGACCACGAAATGAAGATTGAGCTTTGCTGGAGCTGCAAATCCAGGAACACCTGGGGCTGCTAAGACCTAAATATCCTTGTCTCTGGTTTCCATTTCAATTTCCATATACCAACCTTAGTTGCTTTCTACTGGAGAAGGTTTTGAGGCTCTATCTTTTATAATCCTTTGAAAATGCTGTAGCCCATTTCTTCCAGAATATCCTGAGAATTACATTGCATGTTGGAGCTGTTAATTATTTTTTTTTTGGCAATCCATAACCAATGGTGGAGAGTTTATCTTTACTGTGGTAATCCAGACTAATTTCTGCCCAAAGGGAATACTGGTTCCAGGGGAAAGGGGTGGGTTAAGTACACCATTGCTTGATCTTTCTGGACCAGAATTATAGTTTAGCTACTAGGAGCTCTGGGTTGTGGTTGTTAGGTGCCATCAAATGGGTTCTGATGCACAGCAGAATGAAACACTGCCTGGGCCTGCAGCATCCTCACAACTATGCCCATGCTTGAACCCATTGTTACAGCCAAGGTGTCAATCCATCCCTTTAAGGGCTTTTCTATGTGCCCCTCAACTTTACCAAGCATGAGGCCCTTCTTCAGTAACTGGTCTCCCCTGACAGCATGTCCAAAGTATGCGGTAAGAAGTCTTGCCCTCCTTGCCTCGAGGGAACACTCTAGTTATACCTCTTCCAAGACAGAGCAGTTTTTCCCTTTAGCAGTCTGAGGTACTTTCAACATTCTATTTTAGCACCACAATTCAAATACATAGATTCTTCAGTCTTCCTCATTCAACGTCCAATTTTCATATGCATATGAAGCAATTGAAATTTCTGAGGACAGAGTGGGTGCATAAGCAAAAGTGGTGAAGAAAGCTGTGGTGCCTGGCTAACAAATGATATAGCATCTGAGGATTTCATAGGCTGGAAGATAAACAAGGGCCCATCTAACTGAGAAACAACAAAGCCCACATGGAAGAAGCACACCAACCTCTGAGATGACAAGGCATTGAAGGGATCAGGTAATAGGCATCAAAGACCAAAAAATAAATTTAAAAAAAATCATTGCATTGTGAATGAGGAGAAGTGCAGAGTGGGGACCCAGGGCCCATCTGGGGGAAGTTGAACATCCCTTTGCAGAAGGGCTGCTGGGAAGAGATGAGCCAATCAGAGTGCAGTGTAGTAATGAAGAAATATACAATTTTCCTCTATTTCTTAAATGCTTCCTCCCAGCCCCCTCCCACTATCATGATCCTAATTCTACCTTACATATCCAGCTGCACCAGAGGATGTACACTGGCACACATAGGAACTGGAAATACAGGCAATCCAGGACAGATGAGGCCCTCAGGATCAGTAGTGAGAGTGGTGATATTGGGAGGGTGGAGGGAAGGTGAGGGAGAAAGGGGGAACAGATGTCAAGGATAACCTCCTCCCTGGGCCACGGACAGCAGAGAAGTGGGTGAGGGTGACATTGGACAGTGTAAAATATGATAATATAATAATAATTTATAAATTATCAAGGGTTCAGGGGGAGAGGGGAGTGGGAAGGGAGGGCTCAAGTGGAAAGCAGGTGTTTTGAAAATGATGATGGCAACATATGTACGCATATGCTGGACACAAATAAGGTGTGTACGGATTGTGAAAAGAGTTGTATGAGCCCCTAATAACATGATTTTTAAAAAATACCATAGCTTGGGTCAAGCGTACCTTAGTCCTCAAAGTAACTTCCTTGCTTTTCAACACTCAAAAGAGATTTACCTAAGACAACTCTTTATTTGTTCTCTGGACTGCTGCTTCCATAATCTTTGATGGTTGAGCCTAGCAAGACAAAATCCTTGATAACTTCATCTTTTCAATTATCTTCATGTTACCTACTGGTCTAATTATGAGGATTTGGGTCTGCTTTACCTGGAGTCAAAATCCACACTGAAGACTGAAATCCTTCATCTTCTTCAGCAAGTGCTTCAAGTCTTCCTCACTTTTGGCAAGCACAGTTGCATCATCTAAATAGCACAGGTTGTTAATAAGCCTTCCTCATATCCTGATGCCTCATTCTTCTTCATATAATCCAACTTCTTTGATTATTTGCTCAATGACAGATGTAGTTAAGTTAAAGCAACATTTTATCGTTCGATTTCCTTCATGATTAACTTTAAAGTTGGTTCAGTTTTTAATATTTTCAACTTCTTTTTCAATTGAAATATTTCTGTTTTGTTTTGTCGTTGTTAACATTTTGTTTGCTTGCTTACTTCCTGTTTGTGTTTTGTGTGACTTTCTGTATATGGAATCCAGGATAGGTAAATCTATAGAGACAGTAATTGTGCACAGCAAGAGAAGTTTGGAATAAATGAGGAGCTAATGAAAATGAGTATGAGAAAGAATAAAATGTTCTGAAATTGATAGTGGTGATTATTGCACAACTCTTAATAGGATTAAAATATTAAATTTTATGATATATGAATTATATGCCAATAAACCTGTTTTTCAATTTGTTATTTTTAGGGACTGTAGAGTCAGCTGCAACTCATAGTTATATCTTATTATCTATGTTAGACTCCACCAAGGTGATGTAAATGAAGTAAAGATTGTGGGAGCAAAGTCTTAGGGGTATTCTTTTCCTGATGGGGTACGATTCAAAATGAGAAAGAACTGCAAAAATCTACTAATAAGTGGAACTTGGTATGTAGGAATTATGAGTCTAAGAAAATGGGAAGATGTCAAAAATGAAATGGAATGCATAAAGATCAATATATTAGGTGTTAGTGAGCTGAAATGGAACGGTATTGGCCATTTTGAATTAGAAACCATAAGGTATACTATATCGGTAATGACACAACAAAAAAGAATGGAGTTTCATTTCGTTTTATTTTTGAAATCCTGTCATGATAGGATTATATCTATACACCTTCAAAGAAATTCAACCAAGACAAGAAGAATTCTAACAACGTCTTCAGTTTGAAATTGATAAAAGATGCAATCAAGATGCATTGATAATTATTGGCAGTTAAAAAGTCAAAATTTGGAAACAAAGAGGAAGAACAGTAGGAGGAAAATAAGGCCTTGGTGATAGAAACACATCTGGAGATTGCATGATAGAATTTTATAAGACCAATGAAATGTTACTAGCAAAACCCTTTTCCAGCAACACACTTCACGTGAACTTTGCCAGATGGAATACACAGAAACCATTGACTGCATCTATGGGAAGAGAGTATGGAGAAGCTAAACTCAGCAGCTAATACCAGGCCATCATCTTACTGTGGCACAGACTATCGATTTCTTACACGTAAGTCATGATATAGTTGAAGAAAACAAAGCAAAGCCACAAGAACCAAAATACAACCTGAGGCTATTCCATTGGAATTTCTTTACCATCTCAAGGAAAGATTTACTGCACCGAACACTAGTAATAGAAGACCTGATGGGCTGTAGGAGGACATCAAAAATATCATTCATTAAGAACACAAAAGGTCACTAAAAAGACAAGAATGAAAGTAAAGGTCAAAGTGAATTTCAGAAGAGACTCTGAAAGTTGCTCTTAAACTTAGAGTAGCTAAAGCTAAAGGATGAAACAATGAAGTCAAATCGCTAAACAGAAAATATCAAAGGTCATCTTGAGAATATAAAATAAAATTTCATAATTAAATGCGCAAAGACATAGAGCTAGAAAACCAAAAATAATTAACACACCCAGCAGATATTAAACTGAAAGATCTAAAGAAAAAATTTGAGCCTCAAGTTGCAATATTAGAAGATTCCAAACCAAGAAACCAATTCCTATAAACGTTTGGTTATAAATAAAGTCTTAACAACTATTGGTTGTTGCTGGTGCAGTTGGGACTATACCGGCTGTAATCTTTACAGAAACAGACTGCCCCGTCTTTCTCCCCTGGACTGTCTGGTGAGTTCTAACCACCAAGCTTTTCAGTTAGGAGGAGAGCACTGCGCTAACTTCAGGGGTCCTTCAAGAAAGAAAAAAAAATTAAAACCACTGCCATCATGTTGAATCACAGAGTAGAACTGTCCTATAGTGTTTCCAAGGTTGTAAACCTTTGTGGACCCAGATTGCCACCTATTTCTTCCATGGAGCAGCAAGTAGGTTCAAACTTCTGACCTTTGGGTTAGCCACCAAGCTCTAAACCACTGTGTGAGCAGGCCTCCTTCACGGAAAGGAGGAGAAAAAAAGTAAAAGTTGTTAAACAATGAGCGGATCAAGAGGAATGAAGGGGATAGTATGAGAAAGCATTTTATATATAGGAAAAGAAGCAACACAAGATAGCATTTATGAAGAATACACAGAAAATGTTTAAGAAGTACACTGTAAACAGGATCAAATGCTGCAGAAAGTACATTAGGATAAGGACTGAAAAGTGCACAAATGGATTGGTTAATTAAGAGAGAGGAAGTAGATTATCCAGAGTGTCATTTGTCTTTTATGAGATGATGTGGAAGCAGAAAATAAGAATACTGCTTTGTATTTATAGAGTGCTTCATCATTTACATAACACTCTTATGTATTTGATTTGATTTTAATAATAACACTCTCTAAGGAAGGTATGCTTAATTTCAAATTGCATTTGAGGAACTGAAATCTTGAAAAATTTTCCTTAAGTTATAGCCTTAAGAGTCAAAGTCAGTGCTAAAACCCAGGTCTGTTGACTCTTGTAATTCATTCTTAGTCCAGATAGATAGAGAAACAAATCCAGGGAGACTTAGATGTGTATAAAAAGGAGCTTTATATACAAGAACAGTTGAATATTGAGAAAACATCCCAGCCCAGTCTACATCAAATCCATAAGTCCAATATTAGCCCATATGTCTGATGCCAATCTATAAAGTGGGTGGAAAATCTTGTGAATCCAGTGGCGGTGGAGGCATGTCAGCACTGGCAGAGGTCTCCACATTGCTCCTCTGACTCCAGAGCTCTAGCGTAGGTCCATGCTTGCTGTCAACAGAGATGTCTCACAGTGAGTGAACATGTGTCCGCCTCCAATGAGCTATTTATCTCTTTAGCGCCTCCAAATGAGGTCCTCAAGCTGTGACCTGATTGACAGGCTAAACTCCACCCATTCACTCTTAATCCTCTCAAACTGACAACAGATTATATAACTACCACGTTCACTTTACATTTGATCATAAAGAACTTCTACCCAACTATATAAAGGTTTAGGGAAACCTGACATCAATATCAATAAGATATCAACTGCTTATATCAACTTACATCCTTGGTTTACATAATCAGGTTCCATTTTTTTAATCTATACCTGGGTGGGAACTACTCATTTTTTAAATGCTGAGTCACTTACCTGTTATGTAAGAGGTTTTAACCCAGCAGCCATTTAGAAGAAAGAAGTCCTGGCAGTCTGCTGCCGTGAAGATAACCTATTGCCATGTATATGATTCCAACGCATAGTGACACTGTAAGACAAAGTAGAACAACCTCAGTTTCCCAGGATGTGATCTTCATAGGGTCAAACTACCACATCTTTCTCTCAGAGGCTAACTAGTGGGTTCCTATTACAGACTTTTCAGTAGCATTCAAGCACTTGACTACTATGCCTCCAAAGGCTCTTTGTTCCTAAAAATTACAGCCTTGGAAAACCTATGGAGCCGTTGGAAGCAATATGGCAGCAACACGTTGTTTTATGGTACCAGTTTGTGGGGTACTTGCATATGTTGATTACTATTTAGCATAAAGTCATACTTTCTTCAAAAATAAGAATAGCTAAAACTGACGAGAGGAAGACCCTCAACGAGGTAGATTTACAGTGGCTGCAGCAGTGGGTTCAGACATGGGAACAGGTGTGAGGATGGCAGTATTTTGTTCTGTTGTGCATAAGGTCACCACAGATTGGAACCAACTCGATGGCACTTGTACTAGTCACCTAATCTGGTGTCAGTTTGAGAGGATTGCGAGTGAAGGGGTGGAGTCTAGACTGTCAATCGGATCATAGCCAATGAGGCTTCTGTGTGGGCATGGCCTTCTCCTGAGAATTGTGGGAAATCTGATATTTCCTTCTCGGAGGTGGGAGACTCTCTGACACTCCCTGGGAGACATAGCAACTCACAAGACATGGACCCACCCTGATGCAGAGGCCCTTGCCAGCACTGACATGTTTCCAATGCAGAGACCCCTGCCAGTGCTAAGATGTTTCCAATGCCACTGGAATCAAAGTCTTTCCACCCACTGACCTGTGATCTTCTACATTCAACATCATTTCATGTGTTTCGTGAGTCTGAAGAGGACTTTATAGATTGGTATCAGACATAAGGGCTAATATCAGACTTATGGACTTGATCTGGACTGGGCTGGGATGTTTTCTCAATGTTCAATTGCTCTTGTATATAAATCTCTTTCTTATACACATATGTGTGTCCATGGATTTGTTTCTCTAGTTTCCCCAGACTAGCATTTCTGGTTACCCACTGATTAAATACTTGACCGCTAACCAAATGTTTGGCAGTGTGAATTCACCCAGCTTTAAGGAGGATAAAGCTGGTGATCTGCTTCCATGGATCTCATAACTCAGAAATCCCCTGGTGCAGTTCTACTCGTCTCATGGGGTCACTGTGCATAGAAACTGACTTAAAGGTACCCCTTCAACACCAAAAGCAAGGTAGTCATTTTCATGTGCTGGGCACTGTTCCAAACACTTTAAGTAGAATAATCACATATTAAATTTCTATAACAAGCTTATGAGGTAGATACTAGTATTCATACTCCAATTTTGCAACTGAAAAATCTGAGGCACTGAGTATTTAATTGATTTGCCTCAGAAAATACAGCTGAAAAATGCTAGAACTAGGATTCAAATCTAGACCTTTCCTATTATGCTAACTGCTTTTGTGCTGTGAACAAATATATATGTGTGTTCGGTTTGTATCCTTCATTATCTTATACTTAGATTTCAGTCTTATTAAAAATGGTCTTAATTCTCTTAGACTATACTCATAAGACAATCCTGCTAGCGCCCCCCTCCCCCATTCCTCCCTGTCTAATTTTTTTCTTTTTTCTGCAACCCTATTGCCTTTCTTCAGGTGTGGAGTACAGAATCATATGCAGAATCCCCGACAAATTTCACAGTTGCAGTTTACTGTCTTCTGATATAGATTCAAAATACAGAGCTCAAATGCTCTTGGCCATCTTGTTATAAAATAATAGTATTACTATGTCTATCTTATGGACTAGAGATAACAACTGTTTTTTTAGTTTTTAAGTCAGTAAGTTTGTCTGTTTTCTCTATTATAAAGACAGAGTAGTATGATAAAAACAAGTTGCTTATCCAGCTTCTTAGAGGATGACACCCTTGATCTTTGCCTCCCCTTAGTGGGAAGGGAAATGGAAATACTGTATATAACTTTCATAAATCTTCATTCGAAAACTTGAAAAACATTCATTTTTTTAATCCACTGGACTAGTGATTAGAGCTGTAGAAAAGACTGACCTAGTTTGTACAGTTTAAGTGCTTCACATAGACACAAGGTTGATAGGTTTTTGAAACCTCTCGTTACTTAAAGCACATCTTCTACTCGGCCATTAATCGATAAGCATCCTTTTGACTGGTTGCTCTATAATACACGGGGAAAACTTCATTACTACATTTCAATGACACTTTAAATAGAGTGAATACTGAAAAGACAATAGATTGCTGCAGCTGCAAGAGAGAAGATCAGTGGATTTATGTTCCGTTTTTTTTCCCTTGCAAATCTGCAAAAGCACAAACAGAATTCTATAGTCAATCATTAGAACCTCTTTATTTTATGACATAGGCCTAGATCAAGATAATTCCTTCTTAACACAACAGTGATGATGTTGCAGTACTTCTCAAAGCAGTTCTCTTCCTAATGTTTCATTAGCTTTTTAAATGTCTTCCTTTGATCCATAGTATTTTTTTTCTTTATTTCATTTGTAAAGCAAGTAAATGTAATAAGCTTCCTTTTGGAAAATCAGCCTGGCGTAAATCATGCATTCTTTATACAATGTTAGGAGGAGAATGGTTAACATTTGTAGCCTCATGACTTGCAAATGAAAGAAAATAATAATGCTTAGCAAGACATTAGAAGAACACATCCACCATGAATCATACTGCCCTTGAAGGTGCAGCTTAAAAAAGCAGAGAAATAGATTTGACACCACTTGGACTTGCAGCTTGGACATGCTGCATTAAACTGTTCAAAATTAATTTAATCTGAGCAAGGAGAATAATAGCCTCTCACTTCAAGGCTTCTGATAGCAGTAATTTGCACTCGAAAGTACTTCCAAAGGGAAAGAATAAATGAAGGGCGACTCTCCAAAACTGAGTGAGCAAATGAAAGTCTCTTGATCACCCTGTAAAATATCATCCAAAAAAATGGACACATTCTATATCATTCTCTTGGGTAGGAATTTTCTCTTGCAACTGTTCAGTTGCTTGGCTTTGGGGAGAGATTCTTCCATTTTTGAACTGTTGATGGGTCTGGAGGAAGTGTCTGGTTTCAGTTGCAACATCAATTCAGTGTCCCAAAACCAATTTGCCAAAGGATCATGCAATTGTGGACTTGGTGCCTAATATTTTGTTTCATACTCTTGGGGAAGATATTTCTTGTTAAGTATGTCAAAAAAATAATCCTAACCACATGTAGGGTTTGGGATTATCCATGGCACTTACCTACAGGCACCGAACTGCTCCTCTACTCACCCGCAGGTGCCAAGATGTTGAGCAGAAAGGACAAGTACTTTGCAGAGAGTACTTGAAAATCAGGCTCATTAAAACAATGGAGTAACCAGGGAAGCAGGCTGGCATAGGAAGATAATGTGATTGAGGAGAACCAATAGGGTGTGCTTGCTCAATTTTTTGTTCTCATAACTTGCCATAGAATCAAAAAAGATATATGTTATCTGTGACTTTTTTGGAAATAATGACTCCAGAATTCACCAACACCTATATTTACCATATGTGCTATAACTTGGCACCACCTGGCAGACCTCTGAGGAATTAGAACATAACACAGGTAGAGCGAGAACTGGTTTCAAATGTCTTGGGCAGGTGAGTTCAATTGGAAGTAGATGAAAGTGGAGGCTTCTGATAAATGCTTCAATATAATTGATTAAATGGAGTAAATGCAGACAAAACTGCCAGGGCTTTGAACTGGTTCATTCAGGTTTGACCCCCTACTGAGAATTAGCATCTCCACCCCAGATTTACTGAATTAGAATGTGTATTCTAACAAGACCCTAATGATCTTTAATAATCACCTGGAGATCTTATTAAACACACACACACACACAAAGGTGTTTTTTTTTTAAACTTAAGTCTTTATATCTGAATTGGAAATGCAAATTATCAGCATGGAGTCACAAAAAGGGAATCACCTTGAAGCCCTGGGAAATACTGAAGTTCAGTACTCAAATAAATGTTTGCAGAGAGACAAAACTAACTTAATCTCAGAGCATTTCTGTTCCTAAATATTAATCAAGTAGTTGTCTGCATACACTAGAAGAAATTATTTTTTCCTTGATTTGAGCTCTAATGCTGGTGAGAAGGTACAGGCAGGGAATTACAAAGAATGTGTTTTTCCAAATCACAAGAGAATAAGTGATATATTAGTATTCAAGTTTCATTTCCAACTCTTTAGTTGGTTTTCTTTTGCAAATTTAGAGGAAGGAAAGCCAAAGGTCTTTTTAAATTCTCTGGTAACACTAATTTCTTCTAAATAATTTACCTGCCAGTAGTTATTTGCTCTATAATAATTCAAATCATGCTGGTTATGCCAAAAGCCTTTAAAAATAGAATGTCTCTAAACTATGCTAGAGCTTTCAAATAATCTGAGGACTTTCAGCACATTGAACAACAACCAAGTTGCAACTGATCACTGGCATTAATTAAAGCCCTTATGCCTTCATCATACCCATACTGACCTCCCCCCCCTGCAAAAAAACCCAAAGGAATGAATTACAATTAAAAATTGCACACAATATTTTGTATATGTGTGTTTTAGTGATAGTGCTTGGTTTTAGCTTGTTTGTTTTCCCCTAGCCATTCTACCATTTTCCATGGAAGAGTACTATGGAAGCCATACACCTTCCTCTACACTCCTGTTATATGGTTTCAATTTTTCTTTTTTCCACATAAGAGAAATTTTCAGAATGGCTGAGATTTTGTTCATCTCTTTTTGCTATTATTTTTGTCACCTCAGAAGAAAGAAACAATTCCACATACTGCTACTGCACATTAAATTAGTCCTTAAGTCTCAAAATGGGACCGTGATTCCTTTGCATGAGCATCAACTGAGCTACTATTAAGAAGGCACAAGGTCAGGTCCCACCCCTCAGGCTCCCTTTGGGGCAGTCCAGAAAATGTGAGTTACATACAGGCTCCGTTTTAATACCAGCTGCCTTTTAGTCACTGCCGAGTTAAGGCAGACGTACAAGTGTCATAGTCGAAGTAAACTTCATGTGGGTGACATTTGGAGGAGTCGATGACCGGTCTCTCTACCCTGGCATCTCTGGGTGTACACAGATTGCTAATCTTTCTGTTAGCCAAGCATTTAACCTATTGAATCACCCAACGAATCCTCTGCTTTAGTGTTTATGTTATTTGATGCTTCTGACTCATAGCAACCCTATGTACAACAGAAGGAACCACTGCCAGGCCCTGTGCTATCTTCACACGTGTCCTGTTTGCCATCTTCACAATTGTCCTGTTTGGGCCTGCTGTTTTAGTCCTTCCATTCAAACAGAACTTACATTGTTACACAATAGCCATTATTCAACACGTTTGAACTATTTTCCTTACCAAACTCACTTCCATCAAGCCAATGCTGACTCTTAGCGACCCCCTGTGGACTTCGTCACTGTAACAGTTGATGGGAATAGAAAGCAGCTGTTGGTGATTTCAAACTGTGGACCATGCGGAGTACAGCCCGATGTTTAACCATTGCACCACCAGGGCTCCTTACACTAAGTCCAAAGAGATCCTTAAAATTATACCTGTTGACTCTACTTCTCCCATCTGAATCCACACAAAGTAGATAGAATCGCTTTTCCATATGAGAGTCTTTCAAATATTTTGAGATTACTATATCCCCTCTGAGTATTTTCTGCCACAGGCTCACTTTTAGCTCCTTAAGTAATTCCTTCTCTGCTATTATTTTCACACAATTTACCATTCTTGTCACCAATTACTAGATACATTCTAGTTTGTGATTATCATTTTTATAGTGGAGTGTCTAGAGATGAACATAATATATAAAATGTGGTTTCACCAGTGCAAAGTAAAATAATGCTATTTGAAATTTTTATTTGGCACAATAGAGTTTAATAAAGTACTCTAAATGTGTTTAACTTGATGTACAAGACTGCATTGGGAATACAGCATCAGCATTGGATGAAGGCTCGTTAACAGCCTGCAACATGCAGATGACACAGCCTTGCTTGCTGAAAGTGAAGACAACTTTATGCTCTTGCTGGTCGAGATCAAGAACTGCAACTTTCAATATAAAGAAAACAAAAACCCTCACAATTGGACCCCCCAAAAAGCATCATAATAAGTGCATCAAAGATTGATGCTGTCAAGGTTTTCCTTTTCCTTGGACCCACAGTCAATGCTTATGGAAGCAGTAGTCAGGAAATCAAACAATGTATTGCGTTAGGCAGATATTGTGCACAAGACCTCCTGAAAGTGTTGAAGAGCAAGGATGCCACATTGAGGACTACAACGTGCCTGACTCAAGCCATACTATTGTCAACTGCCTCATATGCAAGTGAACATTAGACAGGGAATAAGGAAAACCACAGAAGAATTGATGCATTTGAATTACAGAGTTGGAAAAGAATATTGCAAATATTGTGAGCTCCCAGAAAAACGAATAACTGTTTCTCAGAAGATGTATCGCCAGAATACTCCTTGGAAACCAGGGTGGCATCACTTTGTTTCATGTACTTTGGTCATGTTATCAGGAGAGACAAGTCCCTTGAAAGGGACATCACGCTTGGTAAAGAATAGGAGAGTTAAGAAGATGTATGGACTCAGTGGCTGTAACAACAGACTCAAACATGGCAACTGTGTGGGCTGTGCTGGACAGCGCAGTGTCTCTGCTGTGCATAGCATTGCCATGAATCAGAAACAAACTGGTGGCCCCAACAACAGCAACAACAGAGTACTGTATGTGATAGGATAATATTGATATGCCTGCGGGACCTCCACTTAATCTATCTAATGCTCAAGTATACAAACCAATCATTAAAGCCAGGGATGAAGACATTGAAGAATTCTAACAATTTCTTCAAGGAGATCTCTTGGAGCTGTCAAGCAAGCCTTGGACTACTAAGCGAAAGGTGGTGGTGGTGGTGAGGCTTTGTTGAGTGAGTTCTGGCTCATTGAAACCCAATGGAAAATCGAATAAACACTGCCCACCCTCCACCATCCTCACAGTTGTTATGTTTGAGCCCATGTTTTCAGCCACTGGGTCAATCCATCTTGCTCTTTTGGGCTGCCTCTATACCAAATATGAGGTTCTTTTCTAGGACTTGATGGGAGAAAGAGAAGGTCACCCCACTCTTATAAAGATCTACACCTTTGGAAACCTTATGAGAAATTCTGCTCTTTTCTATATAGAGTAGCTATAAGTGAGGATCAACCTGATAACAGTGGATTGGGGTTTACTAACTTCTTCAGTCTTAATGTATCAAACATGCAATCAAGATACATTATTACTGGTGATAGGAAAGCAAAAATTTCAAAGAGAAAGAATAAGTTGGTGAAACACAAAATAAGTCGATGCAAAGATTTATCAGGGATGTGTGGGATGGGATTTAGGGAGCAAACAATGAATGTGGGAGGAGGGAGGGAGCATTAGAATTAATTTTGATGATGTATATATAACTTTTTAATTTTATTTAACTATATAAGTGTATGATATGTGAATATTATATTTTAAAAACTATCAAAAATTTAAAAGCAAAAACCAAACTTAGCCAGTGGTTACCATGGGTGAAGGAGGAACAGGTTTTGTTTAGGGATCATTGAATTTGTGTTAATTGTGGTGGAATAATTTGGAAATGGGTATCAATAATGGTTGTACAACACAAAATGTATAATCAATGGCACTGAATTATACATTTGGAAGTTGTGGAATTGGAAAATATTGTGTTGTATATACTTTTGCGGCAATTACAAAACATAATGACATGTGTAACGATGAGTACAAAGAAGAAGAAATGTTCTACAATTGATTGTGCAGATGATTGTACAGCTCTTCTTGATATGATTGGATTACTGAATTGCATGACATGTGGATGAAGTGCCAATAAAACTATTAAAATAATAAATGGTAGAAAATATTGCCTTGGTGACAGAAACGTTTGAGATCACAGGATAGGATTTTCCAAAACCAATGACTATTTTATTGCAAATATCTTTTCAACAACATAAATAGTGACTATATAGATGGACTTTCACAGATGGAATACAAAAGAATCAAATGTATTACATGACTGGGAAGAGCCAATGGAAAATCTCAGTATCAGCAGCCAAAACAAGGCCAGGAATTCATCATTCTAAGTCACATTAGCCAATCACAATAGGACAAAAGTTGTACGAGATCACTACTGTAAAAATTAATGCCAAGACAAAGACAGGTTCCTGTTTTCAAGTCATCTAATTCTCTATCCCAGTTTCCCTGCCAATAAGGTAGTATCTAGCACTCATGAACCATGTACACCATGCACATATCATACATTTCAATAGTCCCATCACATTCATATGACATCATTATTATTTTGTTGAAGACATTATAAATAATCCCATTGGGGCATATAACCATTAATCTAACCATTGTTTTAAAATTTTAGACATTGTCAAGAAATAGAAAGTATACATGGATAGGACAGTATTTTAGATCAAAACACATGGATTGTTGATTTGTGTAGAGTAACAGTTTAGGTTACTGGAAACCAGTGAGACTAACAAGGAGTGTTGGAGATAGGGCACAATGTTCTTTAATGCTATTCTTCAGAGGAAGTACTTGGCTACACAGGTCATAAAAAAGGCAAAGAGAATATGAAAATAACACATATGTGGTGATCTTTAGTTGACACTTACTGGGTGGGCCCCCTCAAGATGTGACATTTCAGCCTTGCACACATGGAAGTATTTCTGTTTCTTTAATCTGCTACACATGTGTTTAAGATAAAGTCCAATTCTCTTAGTGAAAGTTCTGAACAAGATCCTTCTGATCTATGAAAGGTATTATGTACTTTGAAAAGACAGAAACTAAAATCTTGGTAGTCTGTAGTACACTGCTTGAGTCACCAAGGGCTAAATACAAACTAAATCCAAAGGGTTGAATTAGGTACATGATACCCTGCTTATTCTCCAATTGGTGGTCTATATAATTATTTGAGTGCATTGCTTTCCCAGTGGCATGCTGCCCTGTCCAGCTTACCCACAAGGTGAAGCATAGTTGCCTTCTCTAGGACAGATATGACCTCCACCCTGTTGCCTCTTGGCTTCGGTTTCCAGTAAGTTTCACTAATCACTCTTGCATGAGTGTCCGTTCATTTGGGTTAATCATAGTTATCTTATATATCAGGAACTGATGGCTATTTTCCCCCTCTCTGCATCATAACAAAAAACAAAAGGGAAGAACATGGTTAGTGTACCTGAAATGGAAAGAACTAAAAAAAAAATTCAAGCCTCAAGTTGCAATCATAAAAGATTCTGTGGAAAAATTAATGAATGAATGTATGAAGCATTGAGAGAAGATGGAAAGAATGCACTACTTTACCCAAAAGAACTAGTCGAAAGTCCACCATTTCAGAAGGCACCATATGAGCAAGAGCCAGTATTTCTGAAGGAAGAAGTTCAAGCTGCACTGAAGGCAATCTACAAAACTAAGGCTCCAGGAATTGATGGAATAGCAATTGAAATGTTTCAACAATCTGATGAAGCACTGGAAGCACTCACTCCTCTATGCCAGGAAATTTAGAAGACAGCTATTTGGCCAACTGACCAGAAGAGGTAGAGACCCATATCTGTGCCTGTTCCAAAGAAAGGTGACTCAACAGAATGCTCAAATGACAGAACATTATCACTGATATCACTTGCAAGTAAAATTTTGTGGAAGATCACCCAACAACAATGGCAGAACTATATTGGTAGGGAACTTCAGAAGTTCAGAAAAGGAGATGGAACTAGGAATACCATTGTTGAGACCATGTGGATCTTGCCTGAAAGCAGAGAATACCAGAAATATGTTTACTTGTGCTTTATTGACTATGCAAAGGCATTTGACTAGGTTGACCACAATAAACTATGGGTAGCCTTGAGAAGAATAGGAATTACAGAACATTTCATTGTTGTTCACACAGAAATTATACATGAATCAAGAGGCAGTTGTCAGAACAGAACAAGGGAATGCTACATGGTTTTAAATCAGGAAAAGTGTGTGTAGATCATGTTTGTGTCCTCTCACCATACTCATCCAATCTGGATGATGAGGAAAAATCAGAGAAACTGGCTTATATGAAGAAGATTATGGTATCAGGACTGAAGGAAGATTTACTAACAACCTGAGGCATGCAAGTGACACATTCTTGCTTACTGAAAATGAGTTGGGCTTGAGGCACTTGCTGATGAAGATCAAGGATTTCAGCCTTCAGTATGGGTTACAATTCAATGTAAAGAAGACCAAAATCCTCACAATTGGACCAAAAGGTAACACCATGATTAATGAAGATAAGGTCGAAGTTGTTCAGGATTTTGGCTTGCTTGGATACACAATCAATATTAATGGAAGCAGCAGTCAGGAGATCAAAAGGCACGTTGCATCATGTAAATCTGCTGTACCTTTTAAGAGTGTTTAAAAGACAAGATGTTACTTGTAGTATTAAGATGTGCCTGACGCAAGCCATGCTATTTTCCACTATCTCACATGCATGTGAAAGTTGAACATTTGATTAAGACCAAAAAAGAATCAATATATTTTAATTGTACTGGAGAAGAATATTGAAAGTACCATGAACTGCCAAAAGGACAAACTGATCTTGTCTTGGAACAAGTAAGGCCAGAGTGCTCCCTAGAAGCAAGAATGACAAGACTTCATCCTACATACTTTGGACACATTGTCAGGAGATCCAGGTTCCTGGAGAAGGACATCATACTTGGAAAAGTGAAGGCTCAGCGAAAAAGGGTAGCCCCAAGGAGATGGATTGGCACAGTGGCGGCAGCTATGGCCTCAGGGCATAGGAACAATTGTAAGGATGGAGCAGGACCAAGTCGTGTTTCATTCTGTTGTACATACGGTTGCTATGGGTCAGTATGGACTCCAGGGCACTGACAACAAATTTAGTATGAAAGGAATATTCTGCATATTCTGAACTTAGTTGTTTCAACAATCAATGTAAAATTTTGTTGATAGTCCCAGAAGGAAAACTTGACTTACATCAATTTGTCTAGCAATTGCTCATACTTCCATTTTAATGCTTGCTTCATAATAAATATAGAGTCCTGTTGGTGCAGTGGTTCATGCCAGACTTGTAACCAAATGATTGGCAGTTCAAAAGCCCCAGCAGATAGGTGGCTGCAAGAAATCCAAGCCAGTCTCAAAAGTGGCCCAGGAACTAATAATAGTATTGCTGAGGTCAGATGGATATTGGCTGAAAGAGGAGAACAATAGATAAATGTTTGTCATTTGTTGACTATGTGCGGATCATAGGAAACTATGAATCACATGGAGAAGAGTCGGAATGCCAGAGCACCTCACTGTCCTCAGGCAGAAACTGTACATAGTCTAAGCGACGATATTTAGAACAGACAAGTGAGATACTGCATGGTTTAAAATCAGGAAAATTAAACATCACCTTTGACCCTTTCACCATGCTCATTCAATCTGAATGTAGAGCAAATTCTTTGAGAAACTCAACTATATGAAAAATAATGTTGGGCCGCCCCACCACAGGATGCGATATCCCCTTACTGAACCACAACACTATGGGGGACAACACGGGAGACACAGTGCGGAAAGTGTGCCCTAGGGAGAGCAACAGCGCAGTAAGGGGAGAAAAGTAATGAAGTCCCTGAAGAATCAAAAAAACAGACTTCTGACTCAGGGGGCAGGGCTTGGCAACTCATCAGACCCTATTGGAAAGCACTCATAAAGGTCAGCAGACAAATCTGGACCTATTTATAGGCTTTTAAATGTAATTTAATTTTTCTTTTTTTCTTTTTCTCTGTGTCTATCTATACAAGACAGGCAGGAGAAAAAATCCCAAGGAGTAAACAACTGGAACGACAGTCCTCGGGAAGGTGGGGGGCATGGGAGAGGAGGAGGCAAGGGGGAAAGGGAGTGGAGAGCCAACAAACTCAGGGACAAGGGAACAATAAGGGATCTAAAATAAATGGCGAGGAGGGTGGAGAATACCTACTGAGGTTTGATCAAGTGCAATGTAGCAGAGAGGAATTACTGAGAGCCAAATGAAGGTCTAATATGATAGTGGGACAAGATGGAAATAAAATGAAATAGAGGAAAAAACAAGAGGCAAAAGACAATTATAGAGGTATAAATATAGGCATGTGTATATGTAAATATATTAATTTAATTATAGGGATATAGGTCTATGTTAAATATTATGATAGCAGACGGCCTTTGGGCCTCTACTCAAGGCCTCCCTAAACACAAGAATACTTTGTTCTAATGACCTGGCACTCTGATACTCACCTTCCTGACAGGATCGCTGAAGACAAATTGTGTGCATAAACAAATGTGGTGAAGAAAGCTGATGGTGCCTGGCTCTCAAAAGATATAGCGTCTGGGATCTTTAAGGCTTGAAGTTAAGCAAGCAGCAATCTAGTAGGGAAGCAACAAAGCCCACATGGAAGAAGCACACTAGCCTGTGTGATCAAGAAGTGTCAACTGGATCAGGTATCAGGTATCAAAACATCCAAAACAAACAATTATATTGATGCAAATGAAGGGGTAAGAGTCAAAACCCAAAGCCCAGCGCTAGACAATTGGACATTCCCTCACAGAAAGGTCACAAGGAAGGGGCACACTGAAGAAACATACAACATCCCTCTAGTTCTTGAATGCCCCACCCCCACCCTGCTCCACTATCATGACCTCAGTTCTACCTTACAAATCCAGCTAGACCAGAGTATGTGAACTGGTACTGATAAGAGTTCTGGACATTTGGAATCCAGGACAGATAAACCCCTCAGGAACAGTAGTGGGAATAGAGATACCATGAGGGGAAGAGGGGAGAAGGGGAGAAAGGGGGAATGGATTACAAGGTTGGATATATAATGCCCCAACCCCAGGGGACTAGTAATAGAAATGTTGGTGAAGGAGATAGCAGAGGGTGTGAGACACAAAATAACAAGAATAAAATATATTTTATCAAGGATTCATGAGGGTGAGAAGGTGGGGGAGGGTGTAGAGAAAAGAGGAGCTGATACTAAGGGCTCACATAGAAATAAAATGTTTTGGAAATGATGATGGCAACATATACAAGTGTTCCGGATACAATTGAATTATGGATTGCTATAAGATGTGTAAGAGCCCCCAATAAAATGATTAAGAAAGTAAGAAAGAGAGAAAGAAAGAACTCAGTATCAAACATGAATGAAGGCTTATTGATATGAACCTGACACAACGTTGTTTGCTGAATATGAAGAGGACTTGGAGCACTTGGTGATGAAAATATGGATTACAACTCAATGCAAAGCAAACCCAAATCTTCGCAACTGGCCCAATAGAGAACATCATGATAAATGAAGTTGTCCAGGATTTCATTTTGCTTGGATACACAATCAGTGCTCATGGAAGCAAAGGTCAAGAGATTAAACGATGGGCCAATGTACCACACAAGACCTCTTTTTAAAATTAATTGTTTTATTAGGGGCTCATACAACTCTTATCACAATCCATGCATACATCAATTGTTTAAAGCACATTTGTACATTCATGGTCCTCATCATTCTCAGAACATTTGCTCTCCACTTAAGCTCCTGGCATCAGGTCCTCATTTTTCCCCTCCCTCCCCGCTCCCCACTCCCTCCCCTCATCAACCCTTAATAATTTATAAATTGTTTTCATGCCATATCTTGCCCTGTTTGACTTCTCCCTTCACCATCCCCCAGGGAGGAGGTCACATGAAGATAATTGTAATCGGTTCCCCCTTTCCACTCCACCCTCCTGGTATCACCTCTCACACAACTGGTCCTGAAGGGATCATCTGTCCTGGATTCCTTGTGTTTCCAGTTCCTATCTGTACCAGTGTACATCCTCTGGTCGAGCCAGACTTGCAAAGTAGAATTTGGATCACGATAGTGGGGGTAGGGGAGAAAGCATTTAGGAACTGGAGGAAAGTTGTATTTTTCATCGTTGCTACATTGCACTCTGACTGGCTCGTCTCCTCCCCAAGAACCTTCTGTAAGGGTATGTCCAGTGGCCTACAAATGGGCTTTGGGTCTCCAATCAGCACTCCCCCACCCTCTTTCACTATGGTAAGATTTTTTTGTTCTGATGATGCCTGATACCTGATCCCTTCGACGCCTCATGATCACACAGGCTGGTGTGCTTCTTCCATGTGGGCTTTGTTGCTTCTGAGCTAGATGGCTGCTTGATTACTTTCAAGCCTTTAAGACCCCAGACACTATATCTTTTGATAGCCAGGCACCATCAGCTTTCTTCACCACATTTGCTTATTCATCTGCTTTTTTTTTGATGCCTGATACCTGATCCCTTCGACGCCTCATGATCACACAGGCTGGTGTGCTTCTTCCATGTGGGCTTTGTTGCTTCTGAGCTAGATGGCCGCTTGTTTACCTTCAAGCCTTTAAGACCCCCGATGCTATATCTTTTGATAGCTGGGCGCCTTCAGCTTTCTTCACCACATTTGCTTATTCATCTGCTTTTTCTTCAGCGGTTGTGTTGGGAAGATGAACATCATAGAATGCCAATTTAATAGAAGAAAATTTTCTTGCATTGAAGGTGTACTTGAGTGGATACCTAATGTCCTTCTGCTACCTTAATACTAAACCAATAAATATATGCACATAGATTTATTTCCCCATCCAAATATATAAATGCATTTGCATATGTACATGTCTTTATCTAGACCTCTATAAATGCCTTTTGCCTCCAGCTCTTTCCTATTAAAAGTGATGAAGAATAAGGACATCACTTTGAGGACTAAGGTGCACCTGGTCCAAGCTGTGGTATTTTCAATCACCTCATATATATGTGAAAGGATCAATTTCAAATAATATTGAATGTACCATGGGATTCCAGAAGGAAAAACAAATCTGTCTTAGAGGAAGTACAGCCAAGATGTTCACTAGAAGTGGGAATGGTGAGGCTTTGTCTCGTGTACATTGAGCATGTTATCAGGAGAGCAGTTTCTGGAGAAGAGCATAATGGGTGATTTGAAAGCAGAGGGTCAGAGAAAAAGAGGAGGACTCTCAAAAAGATTGATCAACACAGTGACTGTGCCAATGAATTGAAACATAAAAACAGCTGTGAAGATGATGCAGAATAGGGCAATATTTCCTTTGTTTTACATAGAGTTGCTGTGAATCAGATCCATTTCAAGAGCATCAGATAAGAGTGAAACCATATTAATTTAGGATTTCAACACATGCACACATGTGGATGTTTTCAATAACCACATCTCTTTGTTCCAGCATATTGTGATTCTGGTGAACAGCACCTCCATGTCATTGCCACTTGGAAACTATCAATGAATTATGGTCAATTAATGGGACCCTCAAGCTATGGGTCCTTATATGTTATATTATGGCTCTGCCCTCTATACATCTGCAGCTATGGTCCCATTTTGGAGGATATTCTCTATTATGCTGATGGACACAAATGCGGTGGGATTCTGACCTAAGCTGGGTGGAGGGTGTGGCCCTAGCCACATTCTTTGTTTCCTTAAGGACATTTTTAAGACCTTACCTTAGAACTGGGTGTCAATGAAGCAAAATTGTTACCTTGAGGGCATCTGTAAGACATTACCTTAGTACTGGGTATGAAGCAGGCCATGCCCTTTGTTTTCCTAGGATATACAATGGTACCACAATTCACCATACATCACCTCACCCCAGCAATAATATGCTTCATCCCACATCCTCCTAATCCAGCTTGAATTTCAGGCAGCTCCCTATCAATATATGAAGCAACCATTCTTTAATGATCTTCCACAATTTTTACTTACATGTGTTATCCATCATATTGGTAAAAAATCTCTGCATTCTTTCTCGCTGTTGTGTTTTGCTTTGTCATTGGCTTGTTGTTTTGTTTTATTTTGTTGCTTGGTTTTGCTCTGTCTTGATTTTGTGCATGTTATTATCTCTGCAGGTCTGTCTAAATAAGATAGGCTGGACGAACAATCTGGAGGAAGAAACAATGGGACTAACAGTTCTGGGAGGACATTGGAGAGGAGGAGGTGGAGAGAAAGGTAGTGGTGATAACAAACCCAGGGACAAGGGGACAACAAGTGATCCAAATCGGTGGTGAGGAGGGTGTAGGAGGCCTGATAGGGAGTTACCAAGGGTAATGTAACCAAGAGGAATTACTGAAACCCTAATGAAGGGTGAACATGATAGTTGGACAAAAGGAAAGCAAAAGGAAATAGAAGAAAGAGGTAGGAGGTAAGGGGCATTCAGAGAGGTCTAAATAAAGACATGTACATATGTAAATATATTTATGTATGAGGATGTGGAAATAGATCTATGTGCATATATGCTTAGATTTAGTATTAAGGTAGCAGATGGACATTGGGCCTCCACTCAAGTACCCTCTCATTGCAAGAATACTTTCTTCTATTAAACTGGCATTCCATGATGCTCACCTTCCCCACACAACCATTGAAGACAAAGCAGGTGCATAAGCA
>NW_022109980.1:5735878-5784344 GCF_000313985.2 Echinops telfairi | reverse complement strand
TACAGATAGGAACCAGAAACACAGGGAATCTGGGGCGGATGATCCCTTCAGGACCAGTGGTCAGAGTGGCAATACCCAGAGGGTGGGGTGGAGGAGGGGGACCGATTACAAGTATCTACATATAACCTCCACCCTGGAGGATGGACAACAGAAAAATTGGTGACGGGAGACGTCGGACAGTGCAAGATATGACAAAACAATAATTTATAAATTATCTAGGGTTCATGAGGGAGGGAGGGAGCAGGGAGGGAGGCAAGAAAATGAGGACCTGATACCAGGGGTTAAGTGGAGAGCAAATGTTTTGAGAATGATGAAGGCAATGAATGTACAAATATGCTTTACACAATTGATACATGTACGGATTGTGATGAGTTGTATGAGCCCTTAATAAAATTATTTTTAACAGTTGTGCTGGATACAATTGATGTATGGATTGTTATAAGAGCTGTAAGAACCCCCAATTAAATTATTTAATAAAAATATCTCTGCATTCTATTAGATCACCTTGAGGCACAAATATAGACACTTTGAGTTCGTAGGCCAGGTAACTTCCAAATTCTTGGCATAAATGAGCAAACTTTTCCAGCACTGCATCACTCCACTGATACATTTCAGTTAATTCCTAGAGCTTTCTTTTTCACCAAAGCCTTCAGTGCAGTTTTGACAGCTTCCTTGAGTGACACTGGTTCTTGGTCACACATTGTTTGTTGTTGCTGCTGTTATTGTTGTCGTTGTTGTTAGTTTCCATTGAGTTCGTTCTGACCCATAGCAACCTGATGCACAACGGAATGAAACACTGCCTGGTCCTGCGCCATCCTCACAATTGGTCCTATTTTTGAGCCCAATGTTGCAGCCACTGTGTTGACTCAGGTCCTTAACGTCCTTCTCCAGGAACTGATCACGCCTGACAACATGTCCAAAGTATGTAAGACAAAGTCTCACCATCCTTGCCTCTGAGGAGCAATCTGGTCATAATTGTTCCAAGACAGATAGGTTTGTCCTTTTAGCAGTCTGTGGTAAATTCAATATTCTTTTCCAGCACAATTCAAATGCATTGATTCTTCTCTTCTGTCTTCGTTTTTCAATGTCCAACTTTCACATGCATATGAGGCAATTAAAAATACCATGCCTTGGGTCAGGCATACCTCAGTCCTCAAAGTAACATCCTTGCTTTTCAAAACTCTAAAGAGGTCTATGCAACAGATTTACCCAATGCAACAAGTCTTTTGATCTCTTGACAGTTCCTTCCATAAGCATAGATTGCAGATCATAGCAAGACAAGATCTTTGGCAAATTCAACGTTTTCTACATTTATTACAATGTTACCTTTTGGTACAGTTTGAGGAATTCAGTCTTCTATATATTGAGTTGTAATCCATATTGAAGGCTTCCCTCTTCGGTCTTCATCAATGAATGTTGCAAGTCCTCACTTTCATCAAGCAAGGTGAGGTCATCCACATATCGCAGAATAAGTCTTCCTCCACTTCTGTTGTCTCATTCTTATTCAAATAAAACTGCTTCTCTGATTACCTGCTGAATACACAGATTGAAAAAGAATAATGACAGGATCCAACTTGAATATACACTTTTCCTGTTTTTAAACCATGCAATATTCCCTTGTTTTGTTTGCACAACTACCTCCTGATCCATGTAAAAGTTCCAAATGGGCACAATGAGGTGTTCTAGAATTCTCATTCTTCTCAAGGTTATACATAGCTTGTTATGATCCACACAGTTGGATTCTTCGGCATAGTCAAAGATTAAAATGAAATGTGCATCCACTTTGATTTTTTTTCTTTTCTCTCTCTCTCTCTCTCTCTCTCTTTCTCTTCTGTCTTTTAAATGACCTTTTTCTTTCTTCATGAATGATGTTCTTGATCAAATGCTACCTCCTTTAATTGTTGATTATCAATCAATTATTTTTGGTATAGCGACTTCTGTACATCTTCTATCTTTTTTTTTCACATGAAGAAGATGGAGATGTAGAACATTATTTCGATGAACTACATTAGGCCAGTAGAGGTTGGTGTCCCCAGAGACCACAAAGATGTGTTACTTATTGTGATTTTGATTTGCATTTGTTTGATGTCTAATGATGTTGAACATCTTTTCTGGTTCTTATTAGTCATTCATATCTCCTTTTTGGAGAAATTTGTATATTTTTGCCTATTTTTGAATTCGGGTGTTTTTTCAAGGTGACTTGGAAACATTCTTTATAAAAATTGAATACGAATAGCTTATCAGATACACAGCTTTAGTGAAAAAATATTCCAATTGATACATGCCTGGATTTCTGTAAAAAAAAAAAACATGTTTACATGTGTCTCTGCAATTGGTGCACGGCTACAGACAAGTTCTTTCAGTAATACACTTGTGTTAGTCTTGTTAGGGTACCTTAAAAGAAAAGGCTTTCATTATTTTCATGCCATGGGGAAAACAAAAATTGAAGTCAGCGTTAATATAAAAACTTTAACAAAACTAAAGTGTACCTCACAAAAAAACCAATGAAACATTACAGCAAGTTTTGGGGAATGCCCCACATAAATAAAAAATTTTAGATGGGTCAAACATTTTAAGGAAAGTAAGGAAGACCTCAAAGATAAGTCAAGATAGGGAAAACCATCAACCTCAACACATGAAGAAATTGTGGCTGATGTGCAGTAAATGGTAGGAAAAGACTGAAGAATTATCTCTGAGGTTAAAGTTAGCTACTGAATTTAGGATCTCACATGATGCAACATTTTCAGTTGTAAGCAAACATCTTGATCTCAGCAAGCTTTCAATTCAATGAGTGCCTAGAGTGTTGAGTAAAGGTCATCTAGGTCAAAGAACTGACCTTTCCATTAACTTTTTAAGCAAGATTGAAGCTAACGAAGACAATTTTATGGAGTGAATCATAATGTGAGAGGAGTCTTGGGTTTACCAATGTGACCCTGAGAGCAAAGTCCAATTAAAATATTGACTTCTGATAGGATCTGTTGTTGACCTAGTTAAATTCAAGGCAGAGAGATCAGCTCTGGTTATGGGATCCAATGAGTCATCTTTATATAATTTTACAAAGTACACAGAACAATCATGAGGCTTATTAGAAAGAAATTTACATAAAATGAAATTTGTGATAAAAACCCCAGGAGAGCTGGGCTGTGGTTCCTTCTTCACTATCCATTCTTTGAATGTAGCAATAACTTTCCTAAGAGAATTCCATTGGAAAAACTGACCCTATCTACCCTACAACCCTGGCTTTGCCTCTTCAAACTTCTTTGTGCTCCTCAAACTCAAGAACATTTGAAAGAAACACGATTGTAGTCCCTCAAGGAGGTCAAACAACTGTTTTGCTGTGCTATAAATAGAAGAGCACAGAATTCTTTTGGGGGAAAGTTGGGGAGAAGGAAATATTGCCATCAGAAGTATAGATTTAGAGGATGTGTTGAGAAATAGTAGCTTCACCTTTTGATAGTTTTGTTTATTGGAAATTTCTGTGATTTTGTACCAATCCCTTAAAAATAATTTTATTGACATGTAATTCATATATCATACTTTTCAATGGTTCAGTCATATTGAAAAGAGTTGTATAATCATCACTATAATCAGTTCTAAAACATTTTTCTCCTCCTTCTACTCATTATTATCTCCCTATTTCCCTCCAGCTTCTCCTGGACCTTTAATAGGCCATTCATTCAGTTACTGTCTCTATGGATTCGCCTGTCCCGGATTTCACATACTGAAAAACAGGTTTTGTTTGTTTGGGTATTTTTTTTAGAAGACCAACAAAAATGACAAAATAAAGCAGAGAAAAACCTCAATCAAAAGAAATCAGGAAATACTATATAACCTAGAACAAATTAAAAATGTGTCAAAAGGGAAATCAAATGATCATTTTTACCTAATTGCATATTGCATCTGCTATTGACTTTTGAAACTGGTGTTCACAATTTAAGCTCTGATACAATTCCCTACTTCAGATTTGGATTTTATTATTTATAATCCTGGGATTACATGTGTTGGTGTGCTTTTTCCATTTGGGCTTACCTGATGCCTCACTTAGATGACTGCTTTTTTGAAGACAAGTCTTTACGATCCCAGACTCTATTCTTTTCCAAAGCCTGACACCATCTGCTTACTTCACCGCACTTGGCTCCTGTACTCATATTATCAAGCATCTCTTCATGAGGGCAAGCTTTGAGCAGAGCCAAGCCATTAGACTTAATTCTTCTTAGATTGTAGCTCCATTTAAGTATAAGTCCAAAATCCATGGACCTATCTATGGTTTATATAATCTTGTTTATCTATTTTTTCTTTCTTAATTATTTTTAGTACTAAAAAGAAATATTCTCTAGTTCAGTGTTTTAATACCCTTCAGTAATTTTCTATTGCAATTTTAGTTATTTTCTTAATATTTGTTCCAGAACTCGCCACATATATCAGAGCTTCAAAAATTTTGTAGAAAATAAAATCAAAAGATAATGAAATTTAGTATCTTTTAATTCCATTTTCCCACAAAACCTTTGAAGTCCCTCATACATTTTGATTTATCATTATCCATTTCTGATTTACCCTAGTGCCAATACAATAAATAAACATTTCTCCATGTCCTCTTCCCTCTGTGTATGATGAAATTATTGCAGTCCACTTTATGTAAATGTATATCTATTAAAAATGTGAGCCAAAAAGAACCCACATATATAGCTACAGAAGTTTGTTGTTTTTATCTTCTTATTTCACATTTATGTTTCTTTTAATTTATTCCTGTGTGCTCAAGTTTCAATTTGGCACCCCTTTGTTTTCAATTAACATGGGCCCAACAATGCACTTTTATGCATAAGAATTTCTACAACTGCATTATAAATTAAATGTGATAAAGAAAAATGAATGTATGCCTTCTTTTACAATTACATGGTTACCTTTACCAATGCCCTTTGTTTTGACATATGGTTTCAACTTGACATCTGTGCATGCTTGCTTTCAGCCTGAGAACTTCCTTTGTTATTGCAGGTTGGCTGGCAACAAACTCAGTTTTTCTTTTTCTTCAAATGTCTATATTTTGAAAGATCACTTTCAATTTAAGATTCTTGGTTATAAGATATCTAGTTGATTTTATTTTTTTTTAATTTCAGCACTTTGATATTTTATACCACTGTCCTGGTCCTCACAGCATATTTAATATCCTTTAGCAACATCACAGTTCAAAAGCATACATTTTTCTTCTGTCTTTTTTTCATTATCTGACTTTGAAATGCATATAAAAATTCTTATATATTTTCCAAAGATTTCTATGTGAACATTCCATTTTTCTAGGTTAGATAATAAGAGTAGAACTGGTGTATCAGAATATAACTTTATTTAAATCCCTTTAGTAATCATGAGACTGTTTTCCAAAGTGGATACACTATTTTATATATCTATCAGCAGCATAAGAGGGTTCCAATTTCTATGTCTTTTTATTATTGCTGTCTTAGTTTGTGTGTCATCTCATTGTAGCTTTTATTTTCACTTGTCTGACTCTAAAGATTCTTAGCATCTTGTTATGTGCCTTTTAGTCATTTGTAGGTCTTCTTTAGAGATATATCTATTAAGATTATTTTCCATTTTTATCGAATAATTTATCTTAATTAATGGTAGATATTCTATATATATATATTCTAAATACAAATAATTTTGCAGAATACAACTAGCAGATATTATTTCCCAGTCTGTAGGCTATCTTTTCACTTTCTTCATTTTCTTGATAGTGATTTTTAAAGCACATATTTTCTTTTTTAATTTTTATGATATGCAAGTGATGTTTTTTTCTTTTGTTTGCTCTTTTGGTGTCATACATTAAACAATCATTTCTTAATCCAGGTTTCTGGAAATTTTCAAGATTTTACTTCAGAGATTTTATTTTTCTCAGCCTCTAATCCATTTTCAGTTCTGTTAAGCATTTGTTAAGAAATCCAGTGCCATCATTTTGTAACCAGTTAGCCAGTTGTTCCAGTACCATTTCTTTAAAATCCTAATCTTTCCTCATTGAATTTTCCGGGCACACTTGCCAAGAACCAAATGAAAAGTAAAATGTGAGGTTTTTTTCTGGACTCTAAATTCTATTTCATTGATCTCTATGTTATTATTCCAATACTATACTATTTTAATTTCTGAAGCTTTTAATACACTTGGAATTCAGGAACTATAAATACTCCAATACTCTTTTCTTAAAGGTTATTTTGGCTCTTTTGGGTCTCTTCCATTTTCGTATTAATTTTAGGTGATCCTAAATTGACAATTTTACAAAGAAACAATCTATAGATCTGTGGGTAATTAAAATGGACCTGTAGATCCACTTGAGCAGTAATGCCATACTGCCACTAATAAGGCTTCTCATTTATTAAGGGATGTTTTCTGATTGATTTTGAAATTTTAAAATTATTTCAAGATTGTTTTATAGCATTTGGAGTATGTGTACAACTTATTTTGCTCAGTTTATTTCTAACTATTTTTATGCCATTATAAATGGAATTGTTTCTTAATGCTTTCAGATTATTATATATGTATACAAATGCAATGTATATTTGCAAATGCATCCTGTGTCCTGAAACTTTGATTAACTTAGTTATTAATTCTACTAAACCCTTTACAAGATTACCTGTCATTTTCTATGTACTAGGTGATGTAGTTTGGAATAGAGATAACTTTGTGTCTGTTTTCTAATGTGTGTGCTTTTAAACTGCCCTGAAGAGAACTTCCATGGTCATATTAAATAAAAGTAGCAATACTGGACACTTCTGTCCTTTTTCTGATATTAGGGGGAACGTTTTCTGTCTTTCACTGTCATGTATTATACTATCATGGACGTTTCTAGTTGCCCTTTATTGAGTTGAGGAAGTTGTCATATTCTGCTTGTTGGTTTTAGTTTTATCATAATGTAATATTTGATTTTGTAGAATGCTTTTGCTATGCATTTTTACAAGCATAATCCATTATTTCTTCAATCACTCTTTTTATATTCAATACTTTTATTGGGGGCTCTTACATCTTTTATCACAATCCACACATTCATCCATTGTGCCAAGCACATTTGCACATATGCTGCCATCATCATTTAGTTTCTTTTTCCATTCTCTAGTTCTATGCTTGGAGAAACCAGGCTTTGTGAAATGGCCATAATGCTTGGCAAGTAAAATGTTGGCCCCCAAAAGGAAGACACTCAAGGAGGTGGATTACCACAATGGCTGCCACAATGGACTCAAACGTAACAACAATTGTGAGGAAGGTGCAGGGCCTGCAAGTGCTTACTTCTGTTGTACCTACGTACAGGAGGGTAGCGCTGAGCCAGAGCCCACTCGACAGCTAGTAAAAGCATCACGGCTTTGCTTAGGTTTCCTATTTTCTCATTTGCTTTAAAAGTGATATAACCTACTCTCTGGGGGACGGGCAGCAGAAGGGTGGGTGAAGGGAGACACCGGACAGTGTAATATAAGATACAATAATAATTTATAAATTATTAAGGGTGTATGGGGGAGAGGGGAGGAGGAAGGGAAGGGGAGGGGGAAAAAAAGGGAAAATGAGCTGATTCCGGGAACCCAAGAGGCAAGCGAATTTTGGGAATAATGAGGGCAACAAATGTATAGATGTGTTTTATACAATTGATCTATGTATTGTGATGAATTGTATGAGCCCCAATAAATTGATTTAAAAAAAAGTGATATTGCTCCTCTAGGTTTCTTTTATAAATGTATATTTAAAAATTGTTGCTAGTTAATTTTGACTTCTCTATCATCTTGGTGTTGTGTTGGTAATCCTTGATTGATTGTCTCTCAGTTTGAGATTTTCCAGGCTCTTAGTGTGATGAAAGGTTTGAATTAAAATCTTAGCATTGGAGGTATTAGGTTAGAAAAGAGTTGGTTTCATTTAACTCATCTATCTTTTCAGGCTGACTCTTGACATCATTCCTACAAAGAATAATAGCAGGCAGCCTATGATTTCCAGATAGAGATAGACGTCCAAGCTTCCTATGGTACTGAGAATGCCTCATTACTTCTGTGTAGGTAGCCTCCACTAACCACTGACGGGGAAATGTGTGGCATATAGTGAGGGTAGGGTACACAAGCAATGTTTCATTTAAAAATAGTTTCATGTGTACAGTGGCATAGCAAAGAAGGAACACTCGATATAGTATTCCTTTTGTTTCCCCTTAATTCACCAGTCTACCAACTGTCTTAACAAAGGAACTAAAATAATTACTTTAGGGAAATTTGTTTTATAGAAAAATACCTGTTTAATACTCAAAAAGTTTTGAGAGTATCAATATCAAGATGCCATTAGTCTGTATTGGAAAAATTTACATTTCTGGACATCAACAAAACTGAATTAGAGCATTTGTATATCTCCATTCTTTTGATAAATCTCTTCTTTTCAACACCATCTCAAAGTTTAATGACAGAAATTCCATGATGAAATCTGAATTTCCACCACTCCCCCTGTGTATAATTCTCATGCACTGGACACTTAAAGCATTTAAAGCACTCTACTCTTCACTTGTAATCTTTTCCCAATACATTGGCTTAATCTCACTCTTCAGCACAATTATTTAATGGATTCAATTTGGAAGTTATTTCTTATTATTATGAAGGTCAGGAAAAAGTTTTAACCATTATATTCTCTGCCATCCCTTTATATTATGTCCCTACCAAAAGCTTCTCTTGTCCTACTCTTTGTTCTTGCATTTAACGTAGTTATCAAAGACCTTTTGTCTGTCCTCAGCATTTTGCACAGGTCTCAGCATATTCTGCATTTAACCTTCCTGACCGTATTCTTACAGAATATTTTGTATTTGTCCTTGATAATGTATATTTCTTCTATATGTGCATGTATCAAGAAAAAGACATGGACACATTTTAGATTTTCCAGTGCAGCCACATAAAATTTTCTTATACCTCACCTGTTCTGGATGCTCTTATTCTTTGTGAAAAAAAATTTTTTTTGTCTTAGTGTTTCTGCTTCTCATCTTCCCTTTGTAAAACTGGATTTCTAGTCAAGAATACCCTTAAGTATGTAAATCTCCCTTTCCTTGACTTTGTTACCCCTTGAGTCAGTGTGTGTCAATAGAGAACTCAATCACTTTTCTCTACTTGAATAGACGAACACTTTCCACTGAATTCATTCATTTTAGCAGAGAAAAAATTCATATGATAACCTTTGGGTGTATGCGTATAACCCTTAACTCTTCTATACATTAATATAAATAAAGCACACGTTTCTGTTTCCATCACTACAGGTCATACATCATGAAATTACACCTTACCCCTAATGTATTTACCCTGACAACCCACACTTAACTAAAGAAAGGTCATGTAGGGTTAGAGCAAACAGAGTAGTACAGTCATAAAAACATTTTATGATTGAACAATATACTCTTGATACCGCTTATTTGGCTATGGCTCTTCTATCCATAGTCTTTGTAACTCCCACCAAGTGACTGACCTGTTCCATGTGAATAAGATGGAGTCTAACCCGAGGGTGGATCAGCGTTGTCATTATGCTGGGTATTAAACAAGTGCGTCATCTCAGAAGCAAGGAGAGAGAATCCCACAGTTACCAAAAAGAAGAACCATCAGAGAAGCACATGCAAGACCCCTGCCTGAAGTGGCAGGGCCAATAGCGCCAGAGGTCGCAGCCCCAACACCAAGAGACAGAGTAGACTAGCCATACCCAGATCATGAGGAGGGCTTCCAAGCCTATTTAACAAGTAAAGCTGAGTGTTTTGGGTCATTCATCAGCACTATTGGGACTTTGTTACACTTGCCACATCAGGGCAGTGGTCTAGGGACCCTGTATCTGAATGGCTGATAACCATAGAGAGATCTGACTGCCAGCATGACTGAGAAGATGACTCCTGTGGAAAGAGGACTGTATCTTTAATGTTTTCTAATAACTTGTGGCAACCTGTTAATTTCCCTACTCACCCCCTATGACCTCTGTGACCTTTGAATGGATGATCAAACCCAGCAGAGTGGAGTGCCATAGGAGGGATGGTTGGTGACAGAATAGGGTGCAGAAAGTTAGAGGGTGGAGGCAGGTCTGTCTTCTGCCTCATAGGCATCGCCCTAGGGCAAATAAGGATGGATTCTGCTTCTCCTTTGTGTAGCCAGGAGAGGTCAGATGTGGCCTCTGTACCACTTTCCTCGATAGCCCATCCACATACAAAACTATCCATGTAACCAGACAAAAACATCTGTACATTAGGCTAATCTGTGGGCCTTGAATGCTTATGCTACAATACCAATTTGTCAAAAATAACAAACTTGGAAACAAGGCATATAAAAAATAAAATCTGTAGTAGCTATGTATGATGATGATAGTTATGTAAGATAATTAATAGTATGCTGTCCATTAAAGATTTAGGCTTCATGTGACATAAAAGTACTCATGATTCTTCCAATGTTTAGTTATATGTAATAAGAAGAAATATTTCTATACATTCATCCAATTCTACCTACCAGGGAACTATTGTTATCAGTTTAATGCCAACACTTTTAAAGAACTTCTTAGCTTATGTCCTTATATACTATTAGCTGACCAAAAAATATAATACAGCACCAGATCATACACTAGAAAGGAAGTCTTTGTAGTGATGGAGATGACAGACAACTTTACCCGTTGTCACTCCCTCTGCTTCCAAAACGGTATCAATTCATTGTTACCTCCATCATCCTGAAACGGATGTTTGCAATATAAGCAGATTGTGAGCTTTTAGTTTGTAGGAGAACATTATCTTTTATTAGGCTAATTTTTAAAATGAGAATTTTGACCATGCAGCTCATTAAAGCATAGAAAAAAATCTTAAATTAAACATTTCAAGCATATTATTCGAGTTGTTCCTATTTGTGATGGGGAGTCGAGGTGTGGCATTTCAAATCCTCTTAAACTATAAGGGTCAAAAAATGTGGCAACAATAAAAGGTTCCTGAACATGCAACAACCAAAAATCAATTCAAAATAAAACACATAATGCATCCAAAGGGATTCTGTCAGCACTTGCCCATGTTGCAAATTTCTCAGGTGAAAAGGTTGTCAGTGGAAAAATCTTAAGAAACCCTGAATTATATCATATATGTGATTGTCAACAAGAGGGGAAAACTATGTACCAATTGTGAGTATATATTTTAAATATAAATGCTGACCTACTATGTAAAAGCTAATTCTTTCTAATTCACTCCCATAGCTCCAATGACGTGTACATTAACACTTGGTTATTTTTTTCTATGACATAAAGGTTTGGGATGTTACATGTATGTTGATCATAACTGATGTTTTCTACACATATCCTAGATTTAAATTCACAATTAGATATGAGAAAAGTTATGTAAGACTTCACTTCGAATTTAAATCTTTTTTTTTTTGGCCATTTAAAAATGACTCTAATTTGGGCTAATATACAGCATACAGCAGGTGATGATAACTCAATGGAATTGTGTAAGAAAATGTGGATATCAGGAGAAGAAAGAGCAATCCAAACGTCATATCACTTATGTTTATTTATTATTGGTACATAGTTTTCCCTCTTGTTGACAATTGTGTTGGTCCAAGTTGACTAGAGAAACAAATCCAGGGACACTCATATGTGTGTAAGAGAGATCTTTATAACAAAGAGCAATTGTATATTGAGAAAACATTCCAGCCCAGTCCAGATCAAGTCCATAAGTCCGATATTAGCCCATATGTCTGATACTAATCCAGCAATTCCTCTTTAGACTCACACTGCTCATGCAATGATGCCAACTTCAGGAAGATCAAGATCACAGGTGCGTGGGTGAAAAGTCTTGTGGAGCCAATGGCCATGCAAGGATCACCAGGGCTCTGGTTGCCATCAGCATGGCTCCATGTGGCTTGTAAACAGGAATGTCAAGTAGAGAGAGAATTCATCACACACACACCCCCACCGGGAGGAAGAGAGGAAATTCCCAGAATCTGCATGAGAAGGTCATACCCACAAGGAGGCATCAAACTGTGACCTGATTGGCAGGCTAGACTCCACCACTTCACTCTAAATATTTTCAAATTGGCATGATTATGTAACTACCACATATATTTTCTTATGCTTCAATTTTTTTCCGTCGCAAATAGAATAGATAGATGGAGGCAAGTAGTTGTCAACTATAACTTAATTTTTAAATTTAATCAATTGTGTGTCTGAAAAAAATCTTGATCTTCATTATTTAATGTTTCAAGCCTTTTGGGATTTCAGCAACAAAATTGTATCACCTGCATACTGTAGGTTGATGAGTCTTCCTTGAATCCTCTGGCACTTGCTTCTTTATATAGCCCAGCTTCTCAGATTATTTGCTCAACATTCAGATTGAGTGACTATTATAAAAGGGTACATACATTTTATCTTTTTAAATCATACAGTACCCTCATTTTCTGTTCAAATAATTGTCTCTTGAGTTTTCATACATGTTCAACTTGAGCACAATAAGTGTTCTGGAATTTCTATTCTCTGTAATATTATTCATAATTTATTATGACCCACATAGTAGGAGAAAAGTTTGAGGTTTTCAAGGATCTTATTTTACTTAGATCCATAATTAACACACATGGAAGCAGCAGTCAAAATTACAAAAATATTTCATTGGATAAAATTGCTGTTGCTGCTGCTGCTGCTGCTGCAAAAAAAAAACTTTTATAAGGGTTAAAAAGCAAATATGTTTCTTTGAGTACTAATATGTACCTGAATTAAGGCCAATCCTTGCATGGCCTTCAATCACCTCACATGCATACAAAAATTTGAAAATTAATAAGGAAAACTAAATACAATGGATGAGTTTGAATTAGGATGTTAGTGTTTGTTGTAAGGAGCTATGGGGTCTCTTACAACCCATAGTGACCCTATATACAACAGAATGAAACAACACACAATTCTCCACCACCCTCAGAATTATTCTTAAGTTTGAGGCCATTGTCGCAGTCACTGTGTCAATCCATTTTATCAAGGGCCTTCCACTTTTTTGATACCTCTCAATTTGACTAAGCATGATGTCCTTCTTCAAGGACTGGTCTTTACTGATAAGGTGTCCAAAGTACATGAGGCTCAATCTTGCCATCCTTGTCTCTGAGGAGCATGCTGGCTGTACTTCTTAAAAGACAGATCTTTTTATTCCTTTGGCAGTCCAAAATGCTTTCAATATCCTTCGTCAACACCATAGTTCAAATGCATCTATTTTTTCTTCTGTCTTATTCATTGTCCAACTTTGATGCACTTGGACCAAGATGCACTTGGCCCAACCCAGGCAATTGAAAATGCACTGGGTTGGGCCAAGTGCATCTTAGTCCTCCAAGCAACACTTTTGCTATTCAACACTCAAAAGAGACCTTTCATCTCTTGACCGCCTGCTTCAATGATCAGTGATTGTGACTAAAAGCAATATTAAATCATTGACAACTTCAATCTTTTCTCCATTGATTACAATGTTATCTATTGGTCCAGTTGTGAATTTTCTGTTTTCTGTATGCTGAGTTGTAATCCATACTGAAGGCTGCCATCTTTGATAATCATCAACAAATGTTTCAAATCCTCCCTTTCTGCAAGCAAGGTTGTGTCATCTGCATATCAAAGGTTGTTAATAAGCCTTCCTCCAATCCTGATGACCCATTCTTTTTCATATGAACCAGCTTGGCTGATTATTCGCTTAGCAAACAGATTGAGTAAGTCTGGTAAAAAGATACAACCTTGATGCACACCTTTCCTGATTTTAAACCATGCAGTAATCTCTGGTTCTGTTTGCACAACTGCCTCTTGATCCATGTACAGATTCCACATGAGCACAATGAAATATTTTTGGAACCCCTTTATTCTCACAGCTACCCATAGTTTGTAATGAATGACTTTGCACACTCATTGAAGGATAAGTGTAGTATTAAATTAAAAATGGCACGGGGGAGTGGGGTGCCAGCCCCACCCGCTGCTTGAACTCACTGGTTCAGTAATACTACTTCTGGGTTCAGTAATGCACAATTGTATGGTTGAGATATAGAAGTATTATATTAAAGTCATCAAGAGCATGAGAGATAATACAATAATATATGTATTATTATATGGTAGCATATAATATGGTAGCATTGCTCACCTCCGACCCACTTGGTGGTCCTCGTGGGGGGAACCCGGCTGCCAGAGCAGGAGCCGCCTCCCTCTCGTCCATCGCCCTCATGGGAGCCACCCTCACAGGAAGCAGCTCTCCTTCCTCAGCCACCCTCAGCAAGCCACCTCTGCCAGCCACCCTCCTGAGAACCAGGGAGCCTCCTTATTTATTGCTAACCACGCATCATATTACTTTAGGGGGATACATCACAGCATTATGCGTCACAGAGAAGGGCAGTACAATTCATCCTTGAACAGGTTTTATCATTCTGGTGACTCACACAATAAAGCAGGCAATTACTATCCTGGGAGGCATGCGAACCCCCTGATAGCAGATAATAACCTAAGTCACAGGGAGGTAGTAGCGACATAGGCAATACAAGCAATAGGAGGGGGATGACCTAGGGGTGAACGTCCAATAGTAAGAGGAGGGAATAGGGGGGGCATGTGTGGCAAGATAGTAGCCTAAGTTTAGTCATCTTAGAGTGGTCCCGGGCTTGCCTATGGGCACTGCTTCGAGGGAACAATAACAGAAAGAATGGGCCCTATTTGTTGTGGGATAAGCAGTGGTGTCTGCTTGATCTAGACAGCTGATACCTCTCAGTGAGAATGACTCCCAATCCATTCTTGATGGTCGATGTTAGGGAGAATAACCTCTGACCTACTTTCGCTGCCTAGTGAACAATTATTTTCAAGCTAAATCTGGCATATATTTTGGGGAGACAACTTATGAGAAATCCCTTTGTTCCTCACAGATAAGTAAACATATGTCTGGTATTCTCTGCATTCAGCCAATATATATCTGACACTAGCCATGGTTTGCCTTTTTGTCTGCCCCTTCTTAAGTTATGGCAGTTCCCAATCAATGTACTGCTGCAACCATTGTTGGATGATCTTCAGCAGGATTTTACTTACATGTGAAACCAATGATATTATTCTATAATTTTCACATTCTGTTGTATCACCTTTCTTTTGAATGGGTAGAAATATGGATTTCTTTCAGTCTGTTGGCCAATTAGTTTTCTTCCAAATTTCTTAGAATAAACAGATGAGTGCTCTAGGACTTCATCGGTTTATTGAAACACTTCCACTGGTATTCTGTCACTTAATGGAACCTTGTTTTGGGCTAATGTCTTCAGTGCATCTTGAACTACTTTCTTCAGTAACAATGGTTTTTGGCTCATGTTCAAGCTCTTGAAATGGTGGAATATCAACTAGTTATTTTTTGTACAAGGACTCTGTATATTATTTTGATGCGTCCTCCGTAATTCAATATTTGGCTCATAGAATCTTTCAATATTTCAACTTGAGCCTTCAATTTTTATTCTTTAGCTCGTTTAGTCTAAGATATACAGAGCATGTTCTTCACTTTTAGTTTTCTAACTCTAACATCCACTTTGATTTTTTCTTTCTTTCCTGTCTTTTTAATGACCTTTTTCTTTCTTTATGTATGATGTTATTTTTTTTAAGTCTTTAATTTTAAAAGTCAGCAAAAAGATATACAGTGGACCCTCGTTTATCGCGGTTAATCGGTTCTAGACCCTACCATGATAAATTAAATTCCGCGAAGTAGGATTCCTTATTTGTAAATCAAATATTTTCATAGTTAGAGCATAGAGGACATGAAAAAACACCCTTTAGTCACCATTACACTCGTATTACCCACTTTATTTAACGAAAAAGGGAAAATACAGTAAAACATTTTGGATGTTACAATGATCATTTATTATTTATTATATTATTGATGGCATCAAGCGTGTACAGTATGAGCCAATCAGTGGCAGTAATGACAGAGCATGCGCTGTTACACAAAAACCACGATAGAGTGAAGCCGCAGAAGTCGAAGCGCGAAGTGGCGAGGGTTCACTGTAATCAAGCATTTTACACATGACATAAATTCTGAGTACCTACAGGTATGAGAAAATAACAGAAGGCAAAAGCAAATGTACTGTATTGCTTCTCCTTGGTCAGTCACCAGTGTCATCCCTACAGAAACAGGATACATGTAAAAATGCACAAGACAAAAAAATAAACCAACAACAAAGACCATGGTCTTAAAATAATTGTCCCTTAGTACAAACAAACGTATTTAGCAATAATACAGAACATTGGTTTTCAAATGTATTAAAATATGTAATACGTTATACCAAAGCAGTTTGCTTTCCCAAAATAATGCCTGCAGCAGTTACTTAAGGGAAAAACGTCACATACATACATACATAGATATGTGCGTGCATCTGCATAGATATCCTTTTATTAGTTATATACTGCTACTATTGTATATTTAATAATGTCACGCTCAAACTCCAGGTCTCAGATGCCATTCATTTCCCTACAGAAAAACTGTTTTATATGCAGGTCATTTGTCTAATCCCCCCAAACCAAATGCATATTCTTATAAGGCAATTCAATTTGATGTTCTTGAAGTCATCCACAGCTCATCACATCTTATATCATTAGTGTTTAATGCATATAATCTGTTCTTGAAATGTTCTCTAAATTCATGTGGGATGTATTTAAGGTCATATTTTGAGTTGTTTTAATTTTTTTCACCTTCGACCAGAACTTCTAGTGGAGCAATTTATGGTCTGTTCCACAGTTGACCCCTGACCTGATTTTATCTGCTAATACTGAGTGTCTCCATTGTGACATATATAGTCAATTTTATTTCAGTGTATTCCATCTGGAGAAATCCACATGTATAGCTCCATTAGTGTTGCCGAGAAAGGTATTTGCTATGAATAAGGTGTTGATCTTGCAAAATTCTCTCATGTGATCTGAAACTTCATTTCTTTCGCCAAGTCTATATTTTCTAGCTACTACTCCTTCTTCTTTGTTTTCAGCCTACATTCCATTAGCCAGTAATTGTCAATATATCTTTATTGCATGTTTGAACAATGTCAGACGGAACAAGAGGGTAGAATTCTTCAGTTTCTGCACCACTAGCTGTTGGTGCATAAATTTGAATGGTAGTTTTATTGATTGGATGCGGATAGTTAGATCATGAAATGCCCTTTGGATCATGAATGCTACACCTGTCCTATTGATTGTGTCATTCCCGTCACGGCCTCATCAGCAAATGAGGGAGGGATACAACGACTTTCCTCCTGCATGTTTTACTCCATCCACATCATTACGGTTGACTCCACTTTGAAAAAGCAGATCTGCTTTATGAGTGACTTTGACTTGAGGGGCTCATCTTCTGGCACTATTTCTGACAATGCCCTGCTTTTTTTCATAAAGTTTTCAGTATCTGATAATATTTAAATTATGTTTCTAGTGGTTAATTTGCCATAAGTGGATGGCGTATTACTTCTACAAAGTGTTTTCTTAGTCTGGAAATTCAGCTCTAACCTGCTCACTTTGGGAGACCCTGCTTGCATATGAAATACCAGTGACAGCTTTCAGCATCACAGCAACACAGAAGCCACCACAGTAAGACAAACTGACAGACAAATGGTAGATGATATTGATAATGAATATGAAATATACCATGGACAGCCAGGAGAATGCACAAATCTGTCTTGGAAGAAATACAGTCAGAATGTTCCTTAGAAATGTCTCAGGTAATTTGGACACACTAAAGGGAAGGACCATTTCCTGAAGAAGAGCATTATGCTGGGAAAAGTAGAGGTTTGACCAAAAAGAGGAAACGAGATGAGATGTAATGAGATGGATTGCTACCGTGGCTACAACATTGTGCTCTAACAAATGTGAGGACGGCATAGGGCTGGACTGTGCTTTGTTCTTTTCTATATAGGGTTGCTTTTGGTGGGAATTGACTCGAGCGAGCCTAAAAGTAGTAACAATAAATAAGAGGCTGGCACTATATAATTACATAGGTAAGAGGAACACTTTTCCAAAATTATTTAGTTAAGGAGCTCCCATTCTGAGCATTTTTTTTCTTCTGAGAATCTATTTACTGGTTATGGTTGGCTTCTTTTCTGTCTTAAGTCTAACATGCTCTATGAAAAAAAATGTTGAGGCAATCTTTAGGACCCTGCTGCTTTGATCACCCTCCTATTTTTAACATTTCAGAAATAATTTAAATTGGGTATGAATCCCTCTTCCTTTTGAAATGAGGGCTCACAGGGGGCAGAGAACAAGTGTTGTTGAGCTCTTCAACCCCTTTATGTACCAAGTGTATATTGAATAAACAATTTCATTTTATCTCTGATCCTCTCAATTTTCTATTTCTTATTTTCCCTCTTCCTTCTTTCTTCCACTTTCCATTGGGAAAACCTCCAAGAGACATACCACAGGAAGTCTCCCCAGGATTCATATTTTAAGAAAATATGCTATTTAGATTTCAAATTTCAGATCTTAAAATTCTGTTGAGAAAGTAGAAGAAAAGCTAGACAAGAAATTTGAAGAAAAGCCTGATGTGGAATTGGAATATGAATTGTGAAACTGGGTCAATATAATTTAGTCAGATGGCAAAATAAAATCTACAAATAAAATCATGTTAGAAAATCAGTTTTGTGGGAAGCACAGTGAGTTTCTCAGGAAAATGACAAAAAGCTGGAAAAGAAATAAATGCTTTTTCAAATAATTCTTACCTAGGATCATTACCCTACGAATCTAGATCTAAGATTTGCAGTGTTTAGAACAAAAAGAACAGAAATATAGGAGAAACTAAATAAAAATATAAACTTACCAAGAAATTACTGTATAGTGTTAAAATCTCTCAAAAATAATTAAGAAGTTAATTGTCAATATTTATCTTATTAACTCATTACAATACACCAAGTATCATGAGCATAGCACAGGACCACAGAACATTTTATTCTGTAATACATAGGATGCCCTTGAACTAGAGCCTACTCAATGACAACTAAGAAACTAAGAACAGCATTTCAAAGAATGTTTAATTTTACATTTCAACATAGAAAAATAACTATTTAAACTAACTTCCCATCAAGTCAATTCCAACTCATAGCAACCTTTTAGGTCACGGTAGGAACACTGCTGATCATTCCATGAGACCATCGCTGTGTACAACAGTAGAAAGTGTCATTTGTCATCCACAGAACAACTAGTGCTTCTGAACTGCCAACCTTTTGGTTAGTAATCAAACCAATGTGTAATCCACTGTGTGATCGGGGCTCCATGAGAAATAAATTGTCAGTTCACCAAAAAGGAGACTAAAAAAGCCAACAAACACATGACAAAATGCTCAGCATCACTAGCCATCTGGGATCAAAATTACGATGAAAGATCATCGTGCACCCATAATGACACCAGAAAACCAAACTCACTGTTATTGAGTCAATGCCGACCCTATAGGACAGAATAAAATTGTCCCTGTGCATTTGCGAAACTGTAACTATTTACAGCAGTAGATAGCCCCATCTTTCTTCCTTGGTGCAGCCAGGGTTTTGAACTGTTGATCTTGAGGATCACAGTCCAAAGCATAACCACTACCTTCTGTAATGACGGTCTAATTATTAATATTAATAATAATAGCAGAAAACAGTGCATGCTGGAGAGGATGTGGAGAGATTAGCATTATTTTACAGTGGTAATGAGTTCATAAACATGTACAATCACTGTGCAAAGTAATGTGGCACTACCTAAAACCAAGGGGAATACAAATCCCATATGACCAAGCAATACCTTTAAGGGGCATATACCCAAATGAAGTAAGAGATGGAACACAGACAGATGTATGTATACTCTCCCATGTTATTGCAGCACAGTTTACAATAGCAAGAAGCTGGAAACAGCCTAAATGCCCATCAGTAGCAGAAGGGGTAAAGAAACTCTGGTACATACACAATAGAATATTATGCATCCTCCAAAACAGTGACAAAATTGTGAAACACCTTCTGACATGGATGGATCTGGAAACCATCATGCTGAGTGACATTAGCCATCACAAGAAAAAGACCGCTACAATAAAAATAAACACAAAGACAAAAGTAGGCTTTTGTTCTCACGTTATCTAATCTTCTATTTTCTCAGGCAACAAGGAAGTATGCTTGCGTAGAGTTCATGAACCATATAACACTCCCTTATTTGTACATCTTAGAAAACACTTCAGCAGGGGAGGTGTTACCTCAACTGGTTCAGTTTCCCATGATGCAGAGAAAGGGAAAAGATCAATCAATCAATTATTCCCATACACGATATGTTCAACCTAAGTTAACGGACACTCCTGCAAGAGTGAGTAGTGAACCTTACTGGAAACCAAAGTTGAGAGGCAATGGGGTAGAGAGAATGTCTGTCCTCGGGAAGGCTTTGGTTGGTGGGTGTGATGGGGAGGTTTATTTTTCCAAGCTGGCCAATAGGAACATGTGGGATTAATGTGGTCGCAGTTTGATTGGAGAGAAAAAAGATAAATGACTCAACAAGGCCTTCCCCTCTCTCTTTCTTGCTCTCCAGTGATCAGACCAGCATGCAGCTGCTTTAACATGTTCTTTGCCTCAACTTGTGAGTCACACTACCTGTGGGAGAGCCAACCCGTGGATTGTATTGTATGAGCTTGATGTTCCTCTGAGACCTGCTTCACCACGCTGCTGGTATATACATCGAGTGATTTTAAGGCTGGCGGATTCTGTCATCTTGCATTGCTTGAAATGGATATCCCATCCAGGCCTGCTTCGCTAAGCTCCTGAGCTGGTGACTGTTGGTGACCTGCCTTGCTGTCGGTGACCTGCCCGGCTGTTTGCTGCCTTTGGATGGATAGCCTGCATTGCCCTAAGGACAACTCAACTGTCTGCTTCCTTGACCTTGGGCCCAGCAGCCCTTGTGAATTGAAAGACTTCCAATATATTAACTGTTTCACAGAAGTGAGTTTAACTAACCCTCTATACTGCTTGTGGACTAATTAGCTGTTATATTCCTTTGTGAGATTATATATATATATCATTAGTGTCCTGGGGTTTTTTTCTCTAGCTGTGTGGACTAATTAGCTGTTATATTCCTTTGTGAGATATATATATATCATAAGTGTCCTGGGTTGTTTTTTTTTTTTCTCTAGCGAACCCTGACGAATACAGTGGGTAAAATGGGCGGGAGGTGGGGGCAGCATGCCATTGTGAAAAATGCTGATCATAAGTATATAGACAACCAATGACAGAGTAAGTTAGGTATCATATCATGTACCTAATTGGGCATTTTTGATGTAGTTTGTATTCAGCCCTTGATGACTCAGGAGACAACGAGGACTTTAGACTCTGTCCTTCAAAATATAAGGATCCTATTTTGAACTACCACTAAGGGAACTGGACTTTATCTTAAACATACCTGCACTAGGTTACAGAAACTGAAATATTTCCATGTACCTAAGGTTAAATGACAGACCTTGAGGATGCCCAATAAGTATCAACTCAATACTATCACATATGTGCTGTTTCCATTCTCTTCTTGCCTTTTTTATGACATGTATCGCCCAGTTCGCCTCTGTGAAAGAACACTAATGAAAGTTTTGCCCTATCTCCAACCTTCATTGCTAGTATAAATAATGTCCAGACACCCAAATTGTTAATCTACATAAGTCAACAATCCATGTATTTTTATCTAAAAAACTATCTATATCTATATCATCTATAGCTATACTTTCTTTTCCATGACAAAAGTTTTAATTCTATACCCATGAAGAAATTAATGTTATGTCAGTAGAACTACCATTTGCCACATGGGGATGATTTATAATGTACTTCAACAAAATAATAATGATGTCTTTAAAATGAACCGGGGACATACATAAACCACTGATATATGAATGGATTTAGAGAAGTCAGCTAAGGTCACATGAAAGAAGCATACAAGCATGTGTGATCTCAGAATTATAAATAATAAAATGCAAACCAGAAGATGGAATTGTATTAGAGCTTAAATTCTAAGTACTCAGTTTTCTGAAGGCTGCGGATGACAGTGGCAGCTCAAAACCGATTTGCAGGGTCTCCCATGTGGATTAGCCCTCTGGTGAATCGCCTTTGGACTATGGACCAGAGATGGGAGAGGTCTTGCTATCATACAAAGATCATTGAAGGGTGGATGATTGTAGATGTAGTTGGGTCGAAATGTTACACCTTGTCATTCATCTTACTCTTGATCTACTGTTTAATTTCTCCAATTTTCAATATTTTCTGCTTTTTTCAATTAAGGATTTTCCTCTGTTTCATGCTTTCAAATTTCTTGTGGTGTTTGTATTTTGTCTTAATTTTTATGTTTCTCTGTATACAAAACTCAGTTAGGCAAAGCTACAAAGATAACAAAGGGATGAATAGATTCAAAGGGACTTGACAGGGGAGGTTGCCAGGAAATGGGGAGCTAACAACAAGGAGTACAAAGAAGAAGCCATGTCTTGGAATTGATTGTGGTGAGGGTTGCACAGCTTGAATGAATGTGATCAAACTAGTGAAATATATAATATGTGAATTGTATGTCAGTGAAACTTAAAAATTAGTTATTTCAAAAAATATTTCTGTTTTTTTTAAAGGTTAAAGAGAACACACAGAAAATTAGAATAATATAGAGCAAGAGATATGTCCACTATTGGTTCTCCCTAAAAGTAATTTAAATCAAAAATATAAATTGTTGTGATGCAAATATGCACACACAAAAACCATACACCAATTCAGAAATTTCTGCATGTGTAATTCAGTGTCACTGATTGTATTGTTCAAGTTGTGCTACCAATCTCCTTAGGCTTCTCTAAATTAGTCCACTATCATTTACAGACTCACTGCCCCTTAAGCAACACCCCCCTGGGGTTCCCTCCTTCCATAATCATTCTGTTGAAGTTCTATATATTTGGTTAAAGGAGCCCCAGTGACACAGTTGGACCTGAAGAGTGACTCTGGGGGAGAAAGTGAGTCTTTCTGTTCCCATAACAAGTTGTCACTCACTCACTGCCAGCGAATTAATTCTGACTCACAGAACAGACTCAAATATAGCCTCAGAAATCCACAAGGGCAGATCTACTCTGTCCTATAAGGTTAATATGAGTAAAACCCAACTACATTACAGTGAAGCTTTTAAAAATATATATGTTTGGTTAAGAAACCATGGTGATGGAGGGATTAAGTATTCCACTACTAATTGAAAGGTTGTCAATTCTAACTCACTAGCCACTCTTTGGAAGAAAATACCTGGCAATCTCCTGTAAAAGTTACAACCTGGGAAAGGCTGTGGAGTAGTTCTACTCTATCATGTAGATTGGATAAACTGGACCACAAATAACCGTAACATACATGTGCTTAAGGAGCTCTAATGGCGTAAGAGTTAAGGGCTCAGCTACGACTTGAAAGGTTGGTGAGTTGAACTCACCTAGAGGTTTCACAGGAGAAAGGCATGGGGATCTGCTCCCTTAAATATTGGACCCTAAGAACCCCTATGGCGCAGTTCTACTCTGTCACATGGGGTCACTGTGAGTTGAAATGGACTTCAGAACACCTTAACAGCAACATATATTTGATTAACTTGTATAAGTGAAATCAGACAATGTGACAGACTTATTTCACTGAACTCTAATTCACTCAAGTTTCAACCACGCAGTTTCATGTATTAGAACTTCATTTATCTTCATAGCTGATAATATTTCATTATATATATATATGTGTATATATATATATCACTTTGTTCATTTATTTAACATCACCATGATGGATATTTAGGCTATTATGATGAATTCTGCTGGTGTTTGTGTGTGTACATCACATGTACTTGTGGGGATGCATAAAAATATGTATTTCAAAATCATCTGTAATGGCTCAGGAAGAAAGAAAATATAAATGTAATCAACAGAATAGAAATGTTTGAGAAATTCCTGGAATTTCATTAATATAGGAACAGGAGTAGGAACATTTGCCACGTAAAATAAGTATGGTCCACTGTTGAAACAAGAATGGTTCTTTCCGAATGATGCCTCTGATATACTTAATATGTAAAAAACTATAAAGAATAGTAAAGATTTGGGGGCTATAATTAGGGTAATTAATTAACAAAGTGTATTTGAAATAGTTTGATTGGTTAGCATATCCATAGCACATCTGTCCTGCAAATAATGTACTGTGATATTTCTTCCAGGATAAACCCATAAAAAGTAATCTGTTTGTAGTTATTTTTCTTTCTTTCTTCACCCTCTCTCTTCTCTTCCCTTCCGCTTTCCCTTTTTTCCTTTCTTCATTTCCTTGATTTTTTATGATAAATTAAAGAAATGTATGCACATAATTTAGAAAGCTAAATTACAACAAGTCTCATAAGGGAAAATGGCAGTCCACTACCCATAGGATTTTCTACCACCCCCTAGATTTGTGAAAAACACTGGGATAGACTGGGATTGCTCTTCTCAAGAGTTTGAATAGTACAAGAGAATACTGGATGTTTTAAATCAGGAAAAGTGTGCATCCGGGTTAGACCATTCACCATTCCTTTTAATCTATGTGCTGAGTAGATAATTCTAGAAGCTGGATTATATGAAAAATAACATGGTATCAAAATTGGAGGCAGGTTAATTAACAACATGCAAATGCAGATGACATGCTCTTGCTTGCTGAAAGCAAAGGGGACTTGAAATATTTTCTCATGAGACTTAAGGTCAGCAGACTTTAGTACAGATTTTAAAGCAATGTAACAAAAAAGAAAATCCTCAAAACTGGGCCAACAAACAACATAAATGGAGAAAATGGTGAAGGTGTTAAGGATTTCATTTTATTTACATTTGGTAAATCTGCTGCACAAGACCTCATTAAAGTATTGAAGAGCAAGGATTAAGGTGAGTCATTTTGAGAACTAAGGTGAGCCTGACCCAAGCCTGGGTCTTTCCAATTGCCTTCTATGAATGAATATGGGGGTTGTACCATGAATAAGGTAAGCACAGAAGACTTGATGCATTTGAATCTTGGTATTGGTCAAGAATATTAAAACTACCTTAGATAATCAGAAGAATAAACAAATCTGTCTTGTAAGAACTACAGCCAGAAGACTCCTGAGATGTGAGGATGGCAAAACTAACTCTCACATACTTTGGACATGTTGTTCCTTAGAAAAGGGCATCATGCATACTACAATGGAATGTTAAGATTATACAAGATAGATTCACAATGGCTCTGACAATGTGCTCAAACAAAATAAAAATTGTGAGGATGTCGCAGGACCAGGAAAAACTTTGTTACATTGTTTGCAGAGTCACTATGAGTCAGACTGAACAGCAGCAGAATTCAAATATTAGGATGGGAACAGCATATAATCTAATGGTTAGATCTTGGTGTGGGATTCGACACTGAGGGTGGTAGACCAAAGCACTGAATTACCAAAGACAAGGTAAGTGGTTATCGTAATGGACATCATAGTCAAAGCTGCCAAATTATCTGAATCTAAGAAATCTGTGGTGTTAGGTAGGTGTACAAGATGCTTCTAGAACAGATGAGAAAATGATGGGAAAGCTACTAAATTTAAGGACTATAGCCTTCAGTATGGATTACATCTCAGTATACAGAAAACCAAATTCCTCACAACTGGACAAATAAACAACATCATGGTAAATGGGAAAAAGGACATTGTTAAGGATTTCATTTTACTTGTATCCATAGTCAATACTCACAGAAGCAATAGTCAAGAATAAAATTGCATATTGGGTTGGGCAACTCTGCTACAAAAGGCCTATTTAACATGCTAAAAATGCAAACTTTTCACTTTAAGAACTAAGATATCGGTGTTACACTGAGTTCACTGGCGAAGCAAAGTCAGTAACACACACGTTCTTGTGTGGGTATATGTGTATCTAACAGGGAGAGAGAAATTTATATCAAGAAAATGGCTCACATAGTTGTAAAAGCAGATAAGTACAGTCTGGTTCAAGTCCAAGAATGAATTGTTAAGCTGGATACTTCTAACTCTAACAACTTCAGGGACTAAATAACCCAGCATTAGTAAGAACACTACAGCCTGTACCGGTGGAGAGTTCAAGGTCAGGAGATCAGGCTTATGATGGGAGAAAGGAATGACTCCAAGATTAGCAGGTCAGATGGCAAGCCACTGATGGCTCCCAGTATGGACAGGCAATATGACAGACGACGTTGACAAGCCGGATACAGGATCCAGACACAGCAAAGAAGCAAACAAGCTTTCCACAGTGTGTATTTTTACAGTAAATAAGCCACACCCTCATGGAGGCTTCCTTTCAATTGCATCACAGCTGAGACCTGGGTAAGGGATTGTATTCCACCATAATTTTACAAGTGCTTAGCTACTCTACGTGGAATTGATTGCAATGTTTTAGGTCACATCTTGGTGGATTAAGAGGCCTTAACTGCCAAATCACTAAGAATCGTGGCACAGCCAAGTTGACACAAGACCTGTCACAGATTGACGGACACAAACCATGGTATTTTACGCTGCCTCATGTATGTGTGAAGGCTGGACAATGATTAAGGAAAAATAAAGAAGTGATGCCTTTGAATTATGGTGTTTGCAAAAACCATTAAATATGCCTAGTTTCAAGGAAGTGACTTTTAAAGATATCCCACATCATGGTATTTTCAATCACCTCATATGCATGTGAAAGTTGGACATTGACTTGAGTCATACCCTGTAGCACAGTGAAGAGAAAATACATACCCCACCTTTATCATTTCCATTAGCATCGTAGAGAAATTTCTCAAAAATGGGATTATAACCACAGACATAGAGACTAGAAGGAATGGTGACTAGTTGGGACAGACTAAGTGACTACATCTCTCGGACTGCCAGAAGAATGAACACATCTGTGTTAGAAGAAATATAGCCAGAATGCTCCTTAGAAGTGAGGCAGATGAGACTTCATTTCAAGTACTTTGGACTTGTTAGCAGGAAGGACCAGTCCCTGGAGAAGGACATCATGTTTGGTAAAGTAGAGCAGCAGTGAAAAAGAGAAAGACTCGATGGATTGATAGCATCCTTTTGCTTGAGGTGCATAGGACTGGTATGAGTTGGAGTCAACTCAATGACACCCAACAACAACAATCAAGACCCTAAACCTATTGCCCACAAGTAACTCCAATCCATAGTGACCCTATATAGGGTTTCTAAGACTATAGATCTTTACAGGAGTAGAAAGACCCGTCTTTTTTTTCGGTGGGGCAGCTGGTGGGGTCGAAGTGCTAATCTAGCAGTTAGCAACCCAATGTGTAACCAGCTTAACGACCAGGGTTCCTTTAAAAATGACCCCTTAAACATGCATTATCTGGATATGCGGAAGAGTTCTGGTTCTGATGAACAGAAGTACAACTTGAATGACATGAAGAGAATCACTGTTCCTCAATTAATTTCCAAATTTGAGCCAGTTTACCACCTCTTGAAGAGAAGGAGTTTTGGTCACTACACTACCGAATATTTAAGCTGTTGATCTTTCTCCGAGTCATCTCCAACTTTTTATCATGCTGACTTTGCATTGGAGAAAAGGAAAGAAATCAACCTTTTGGCGACTTATTGGGTTGGGTGAGGATTAAGACGTTAACTACAATAGCACCAGCAACTCAGTGGAAGAAAGATGAGGCTATTTGCTCCTGCAAAAACTGACACCCTCAGAAACCCTGTGGAGGGTGATTAGTCAGAATGGACTCGCTGGCAGTGGATTTGGCACGGAATGAACACTAATTCCAGGAGACCCCAAAACATCACTTCCATTCATCTGTCAAAGCAGGGGCATAGGAGATTATCAATGGAGCTTGACTTCAAGTCGAACTTGCAGGGTTCGGTGGCTCCCCCAAACCATCCCATATTTATTTCTCCAGTTCTAAAATGCATATTTTGAATAAAATATTTCATAGCTGTTGTTTTTCTAAGAATTAATTAATATTGAGCACCGTTTCATGTATTTATTGATCATTTGTATTTCTTTAATAAAATGGCTGTTCAAGTCCTTTGAATGTTTTGTTTTTTAAATTTGTTAATTGGCTTTTTGTGTTTAAGCTGTAGTAGTTACTTATATATTCTATTTATTAAACAGCTATCAAATTTAGAGCTCCCCAAATAATTTTCTCTAATTTGTAGGTTTTCTCTTCACATTTTTAAATTAATCATTTTATTAGGACCTCTTAGAGATATTATAACAATCTATGATTCAGTTAGATCAAACATAATTTTACAATTGCTACCACCAACAGTTACAAAACTTTTTCTTTCTTCCTGACCTCTTTGATAATGCCCCCCCTTTTCCCCTTCCCTCCCTCACCCTACCCCCAAGGAACCCTTGATATATAGATAGATAGATAGATAGATAGATAGATAGATAGATAGATACACACATGCATATGTATATATGTATATATTTTTGCCATATCTGACACCATCCAATGTATACATTCACCTGCAATTCTGTTATTTGTTCCTCTCGAGTGGGGTGAAACAGTCAGCATTTCTATCAGCTTCCTCCTTTCCCCACTTCCCACTCCCCTCTTCCTGTACCTCTGGGCAATTATTACTCCTGTTAGTGTTTCTGAAGGGTTAGCTATCTTGGCTTTTATGCATGGAATGCTTTTAATTATACAAATGAACATACGTGGGGTTAACAATATGAATGAGGTAAAATAAAGACCATAATAATAAGGGGAGGAAATATTAAAGAACTAGAGGATAGTCATGTGTTTCATCAGTGCTATACCTATCCCTAGATTTATCATTCCTTCTGTGTGATCCTTCTGTGAGGGACTGTCCAATTATCTTACAGGTGGGTTTTGGGTCTTCACTTTGTCCATGGTCCTTCACAGCAATTTGATTGCTTGTTTTTGAAATTATGATACCTATTCTTGTTGACACCTTATGATTACACAGGCTGATGTGCTTCTTCCATGTGGGCTTTATTGCTTCCCTGGTAGATGGCTGCTTGTTTTACTTCAAGCCTTTAAGACTCAATATGCTATATCTTTTAATAACTGGGTGCCATCAAGTTTCTTTACCACAGTTATTTATGCACCTATTTTGTCTTCAGCAATCTGTCGGGAAGGTGAGTATCATACAGTGTCATATTATTAGAACAAACCATTCTTGTACTGAGGTAAGATTTAAATAGAGGCCCCAAATCCATCTGCTTTCTTTTTTTTTACATATATATATATATATATATACCTATATTTATATTTATATATTTATGTATTCACATATATACATGTCTATATTCATATCTCTCTATATAATTTTTTACATTCTTGTCCTTTCTTCTTTTTCCTTCCTCCTGCCCCACCATCATGTTTGCCCATCAGTAATTTTCTTGAATACATTTGAATTGATCAGACACAGCCAGGAATGCTATACCCTCCTCACCATCAATTTTGAAAACCTTGTTATTGCCCTGTCCCTGTAATTATTGGCTAACTGTTCACCTCTCCCTGCCTCCTCCCTTCCCTGAATGAAAGGTTTTTAATTTTTTAAAGTTGTATTGGCACTTTATCCACATATCATATAATTCAATAGTTCAAACATATAAAGCATTGTTGTACAATCATTACAACAATCAATTTTTTAAAACATTTCTTCTTCCTTTGAAATTTTTAAATTTTGATAGAATTCCATCTGTTTATCTCGCTTGTTCTCCATATATTCAGTGTCATACCTAGGAATCCTTTGTTAAATTCTAAGCTACAAAGAATTATCCTATATTTTCTTCTACAACTTTAATGGTTTTAATTCTTACATTTAGGTCCTGGATACATTTTGAATAGCTTTTTATATATGGTATGAGGTATGGATGGGTAACTGTACTTCACTTGATCCACACCACAAATAAGGGTCTCCTATAGAGATCCTTATTTTCCCATCAAATCATTGTTTCTATTTTTACAACACTAATATTAACATATTTTGTGCAAAACAAAATCAGATAAACATTTGTTCACAGAAATAATGTAAATAGAAGGAGTATGTTCAGCATGGCGGACTTTATTTCAACTTCATTGTCATTAGAGTTGCAATGGTAATTTAGCAAAAATTTAACTTCAGTGGACAGTTTGTCATTTACATTTGACTACATTATTCATCATGTATTATCCGGGGTTATCTCTGATTATGCCTACATTATTTTAATATGAAGGATAAAATGTTCCTGATCATTTCGTTTTCTCCAGTGATCTGAATTTAACTTCACAGAGCATTTAAGTTTAAATATACCATAATTTTGTATATAACATGCCCATGTAACATACACACACATGAAATAGGCATACCACACATAGAAAACTAACATGTGAGGGGTTGTTTGGTTTACAGAATTATGTACTGTGCACACTGTTTGCATTTAGTAATACAAAATGATTATACCTCAAGAGTAGTCTTGTGTATATTCAATTAACTATTTTGATTTTATCCAGTCAAATTAAAAATAGTTTAAAAGGTGTGCCTATCATCAATGTGAAAAAATTATTTAAGCATCTCAATCTATCATTGTCTATGGAATACACCCTGCCTATTCATAACAATCATTTAAAGGTTTAAATTCATAGAAATGTGTTTGAAGCTTTTCTTTATATGACTCACTGCTATTTTTTTTCTTTTTAAGTTTTAATCTATTTTATACCCGATAAATATTTTGATGAATTTAAGGAAGTGAGTATTTATACATAACCACTGTCAGGGTAGACCAGCCACTAACACATCATCATGAATCCGGTAGGTGCAATTGTACAGTGATGATATGTAAAGATCATAGTAAAGTCATAGAGAGCATGAGAGATAGAATAGATTGAAATAATGGAGTCAGACACATTTCATGGTAGCAATGCTCACCTCAACCTCACTTGCTTGTCCACGTGGAGAGAAATAGAGATATTTATTGCTAACCAAGGTTTTATATTCTCTGGGGACATTGCAAGCCCCCTAATTATAGGTGAAGACATACGTCACAGGAAAGGGTTGTGCTATAGGTAATACAGTAATGGGAGGGGGGTGATCTAGGGGTCTCCATGCAATAGGAAGGGGAGGTATTGGGGGCACACATGTGACAAGATGGACGGATCCTAGATTCAGGGAGGTAGCTTAATTTTGGATAGCACTGAACCAGTTTGACCTGTTCTCTGGCTCACTATAGAAACCATTATCAGCAGGGTGTAAACCCCACCTACAGGAACCAAACCAATAACTGCAAGCCTTTAGGGAGAAGTAGCCCATTGTCCTTAACAGGAGGGAGTGGGCCCCTCTTGTGGTGGGACCAGACAGTAGTCTGGCAACTGACTGCCTTCAAGGAGGTAGCATGACAATCATTTACCATTTTCTGCAAGCAGTGTCCAAAGTCTAACATATATTTGGGGGAGATGACTTGGGAGAAATCTTTCTGTTTCCCACAAACCACTACCACAATCAAATTTGGAACGTTTTCTTCACCTCCCAAAGAAAACTTCATGTTCTTTTCCAGTTATTCCATCTCTCTCCTCTGGGATTATTCATACCATTCTTCATGGGACTGACCTATTTTTAACACAAAATCCCTGCATACTTGGAAACATCTCAGTCCCAGCAAATCAGTTAGTGAAAACTGACCTATGTTTTTAGCATTGTAGATTAGTATTGTCTGAGCTAGAATTTCATGAAAATGGAACTAGACAATATGCGGGGTTTCTTTTTAATTTCTCCCGACATTGAGTTTGAAAGTGATCCATATTGTTTTGCATAATAGTAGTTCATTACTCTATAATATTGAATAGAATTTCATTGTAGAGTCACTCCACAATCTGTTTGCCTGTAATGCATATTTTGGTAGGTTTTTGTTACTTTTATGGATACAGATGGTATGAATATTCATGCACAGGTCTTTTGATGATCATGTTTTCATTTCTCCTTGACTAGGAGTAACAATAGTAGGTCATGTGGTAAGAATATTTAAGTGCATAGAAAACTGGCAACATGTTTTCTAAAATAATCATAACATTTTACATTCTCACCAGGAGTATATGAGAACTCCATTTGTTCTATATTTTTGTTAAAGCTTACTATTATCAGTGTTTTCAATTATAACCTTTCTAATGATTGCCTGGTAGAAACTAGTTGTGGTTCTAATTTAAATTCCCTTGATAATTGATGATGTTGATAATTTTCCTATGCTTATTTGCCATCTGAACATCTTATTTAGTGCAGTTTCTATTGAAACATCTTTTCCTAATTTTTAATTTGAATTTTGATCTTTATAGTATTGAGTCTTAAGTGTCCTTAATATATTTTGGATTCAATAATTTATTTGGCTTGTGTTTTCATGTTATTAATGGTGTCTTCAAACAACACACTTTGTGTGTGTGCATTTTTAACAAGTTCAACTTATCATATTTTTAATTTCTTTCTTTTAAAAAATATTTTATTGATATCAAATTCCTATTAATTGTTCTTGCTATTTAAAAATATTTTTCCAACTCAAGGACATGAACATTTACTCTTATATTTTATTCAAAAATTTTATACTTTCATATCTAAAATATGCATATAGATAAATAGTGCATATATATGCAAGTATATGTAGTTCATTTACAAGAAAATTTTTAGTTATTTTGTGAAGTTAAGAGCAGAAATCAGTTATTTTGCATGTACTTATCCACTTGTCCCAACACCATTTGTTTAAAATACTTTTTTCCCATTAAATTATACTTTTTTCCCATTAAATTATCTCATTACCTTTGTTTAAACACAATGAAAAATACACAAGTACACACAGATATATTAAAGGATACTTAAAGTTTTCCAGTATTTTTTATAATTATTAGTGGCATCTCTCTAACAATAAGACCAGCTATTCTAGGGGTTTTGTACATATATGTCAAAAATGTAGAAACCTTTTGGAAAATTATACGAATAAAAAACCATTTTATTTGCATATATCTCATTAACCAGTTATAAAATGATATTTCCTTTCTGAGTCCCTTGACTTCCTCTCTTGCAATGATCTTGTTCTTTGTCCTCACCTCATTATTTCATGAGTAACTGTGACTCTCCATTATTCTCACACCAAACACCTCACTTTAAAACCATTCCCTCTTGGGCACAGCAGCCGATGTGCAAGTATTGTAAATAATAAAATCCAAGATCAGAAGAGGGGATTGTATTTGCAGAAGGATATGGGTGACAATGAAAGCCCACAATCCATTTGCTGAATACTCACATGGATTAAGCCTCTATTGAATTCCGTCAGAACAGTGACTAAGGATGTGAATAATCTTGCCTTTAGAGTGCATTGGAAATTAGATTACTGTAGATATAGTTAGGTTAAAATTTAACATATTATCAATTGTTTTCCCTTTGATGCATTTTTAATTTGTTCTAGAATCCATTATCTTCTACTTTCATGTTTTATTTTGTTCTCCTTGTTGGAGTTTTTGTGAGGATTTTCTTTACATGAAATCCAGGATAAGTAAATCTATAGAGACAGGAACTAGATTAATATTTCCTTAGAGTTATGGCAGAGTGAATTGAGGGGTAATGGGGAACAAATAAAAATGGGTACAAGAATGAAAAGAAATGTTCTAAAATTGATTATGGGGATGATTGCACAACTTTTTAAAATATGTCCAAACCACTCGATTATACAGTACATGAATTATATATAATAAAACTTTATATAACACATATTATATACATATAAACTGTTAAAAAACAAATAAATAAAACCTTCAAAAATTAAAAATCAAGTCATCCCTTCTATCCTTTCCAGGTGACTCTCTAGGAATTATTTGAACTCTCGATCAATACTGACTTATAATACCTTGACAACTTACCACTCACAAACTCATTCACTGACCTCATACCTTTTTTTTCTCACCTTTTCCTACTTCTTTTATACTTACTTAGCAAAAGCTCAACACGAGGTAAATGTAACTCTCAATCCACTGAATTTCCACATCACCATCAGTCCAACATATAAGCATGGATGAGAAAACACACAACAATGCTTGTTGGTCTTACTTTAAATTTATTACCATAAATAACAAGTAACCCTCAGTACCCTTGAATATCCTACTTTACTATCAAGTCAATTTATTAAACAGTATTTCACATCTTCTTTGTCTTTCACCAAGAGTCTTGGTGGCTTGGTGGGATAAGTATTGGATTGCTAACCACAAGGTCAGTGGTTATTCAGACGATGAGACTTTCTGCTCCCATAAATATGCACAGTCCTGGAAACACTAAGGAGCAGTTCTGCTCAATCCTCCAGCATCTCGACAAGTGAGAATCAAATCAACAGCAGTGAGTTTGAGTTGTCCTTAAATATCTGGTCATGTTGTGTTAGTTCTAATTTTTTCCTTCCCCTGATGGCCTCAGTACCACAGGATCCTCCTGACTTATGGGCAAGAGACTATAAAATGTGATGAAGGCTATGTATGTTCATTGATTGAACAGTTGCTTTATAAACTACAGAGATGCATATCATCTGCTAGATGCAATAACAATATGTATGGGCACTAGCAGTGAACATAATGTGACACTATCTAGCTTCAACTTCAGTCCATTCATTCAGCAGTAGGCTTTATGCACCTACTATGTTCCATTCACTTTTTCAGCAACTACGGATTAAATCATAAACAAAACTCTCCACAATCTCTACAGTTTAGTGCCTAGTAAGAAAGATAGGAAGATATAGACCTAAAACAGAGAATTGTTTTAAAAGAAAATTTTTAAAATTCAACTGAGAATATGTTTTATACAAGAGAATAGGAGGATTTTATTTGGACTGAAAGCCTAAGTAAGTGTTCACTGAGAGTGGGATAATCGAGCTATGATCTCAAGCATAAATAAGAGTTAACCAAATGAAAACTGAAGAGAATGTTCCAAACCCCTTAGCAAAATGGAGCAAGACATGTGTAAGAGCCTGAACAAAGGCCAGGGTGCCAAAAGAAGGTAGAGCATGTGTATGATGGAGCCAAAGAGGTAGACGAAGCCAAACTATGATGAAAACACTTTGGGGTTATGGTACAAAGTTTGAAAACTGGAATATTATTTTCATGATGGAGTAGAATCTCTTTAAAAATTCCATCCTGTGGATATGATCAATGTTAGCTTCCTGTCAATTCTTATGCTAATTTTATTTATATATTAGTTTTATACAATATAGTTGAATTTGTTGATCATTTGAATTATCACAGAACACAATTACACACCTGATGAGAAAACTGAGAAATGAATTTTTCTTATGTTTTCTAAAACTATGTACAAAAATACAGAGGTGTGTCTTAGCAAAGATTTAAAGATCATAAGTTAAATTCAAAAGGAGCAGCAAACATTAAAAGCTTTCTAGAAATAAGACCTATAGTTTTATCTAATTTATTAATTTGTCTGACAAAATTCCCCAGAAAATGGTGATTAGTATAAGAACTATGTTAAATTTTCTGTAGTCCCAAATTTCTCACATTTTTAAGGGAATAAAAATCAAACTCACTGGCCATTGAGTCAACTCCCCTCCTTACACACCCTATAAGACAGAGTAAAACTGCTCTTTAGTCTTTCAGAGATTTTAAATCCGTATGAGAGCAGAATGCCTCATCTCTTTCCCAATAAACAATTGGTGGCTTTGAAACAATGTCTTTGCAGTTATCAACCCAATACTTAACCCACGTGGTCATTAGGGCTCCTTTGAGGGTTAAAAGAGAGAATACCCTTTTAAAATAGATCATTTTTGCTACTATCTTCCATTTAGAGTTAAAATTTTGCACAGTATTTTTAAGGTTTGGGCAAATACGTTTTTAAAGATCTGGATAATGCAACAAATCCATGTTGTCTTAAATATACCTATGTCGTGAGAAGATGTCTTCATATCTTTGCAAATGGGAATTAATTTAAGGTAGATTAAATAGTGCATATATGGAAGGCCTGTTTCAACATAGATATGGTGGTGCATATACAAAATGTTCCATTATATTTATGGAAGATAGAATATCATAAGCATTTAATATTAGAAATAGACTACGTAGGGTCATGTGCATCTGCTACTCCAACGCTGCATAGCTCTAGGTAACACAAAGTGAATTGCACAGGTGAAAGATTGCTACTCAACATTATAGCCTTGGGAAGAAAAAGGTGTTTCTCGGTTTCTAAGTCAAATAGAGAACGAGAGAGCAAAAGTGAGTACAAAGACTTCTTCCTGTTTAAATAACATGATACTATTAAATATGTATTTTATCCCACACTAGTAGCAGATATATTCCACATTTCATAAAATATTAAAGTAGCTCTTTTGAAAATAAAATTTTACAAACAGAAGGAATATTCCAACATGTTCTCTTCTAAAGAAATTATTGAATTAGAGTTATCATGTTGCTCAGCTCCCCACCTCACCCCCCACCCAAATTTTTACATGAATATCTTGATTATGAAACGAGATATTTTGGAAACACCAAAGATCGAAGTGTCTTAATTTGGTCAATTTCACATTTTTAGATTAACTCATGCATCTCCATTCAATGTTCTTGAGAATGTTCTCAGTAATCAGCACTTGAAAGCTAATCTGATTATTATTAACTCACTGTGGCTGTAATACTTTATTATCTTTCTTTCAGTGCAATGGACAAATTCAGTGCAATTGCCTCCCACAAGTAAAATGAAAATTGCTATTGAATATTAGATATATCTCTGACTTTATATATATCATTTTTATTATGTATTGCAAAGTGGAATTTTTAAAGGAGGTGTTTCAAAAGGCCAAATGTGCTATTATTTTGAAAATATCAGTGTATTAGTATATAAGTCACAACAATTTCTCAAATCCAGAAACTTATTTAACTTACTGTGACTTATCAGGTTTTAAAGTTGAGTATATTTTCTGAAAACAGAATTAGCAAAATGTTCCCTTATATAAGACATTAAGATTCTAAGAAGCCGGTCTCTACTTTAGGTCGAGTCTGACTTATTTCCAGCATTCATTTTGCTTGTTACTGATCTCTTGGTGTATCTTTTGAGATTTTAGGAAACATTTTTAGGACGATGACCAAATCATATGCTGCAGTTCATTATTCAGCATTCTTGTAGCATTAATGAATTCAAACTTCTGGGAAGACTTAGATTTATGAGGTGCTGGTGTTTGCATTTCCAAATAACGTAAGTGTAAGTAGTGAACTCAGACAAATGGATCATAGTTGGCAGACAAAAAGCTAAAATATAGTCAGTTGTCTGAGGAAACTGCAAAGCAGTAACACTAAAAGAGAAATAAGATGATAGAAGTAGAAAATTAGATATGTGGTTACAATGTGATGAAAAGGATGGAAAGGCAGAGATTTCTTCACAATTTATACCAGAACCTCTGTTCGAGAGACGGTCAGTCCTGGTTTCTATAGGCAGTGAAAGAGGTATGCTTTCAGCATTGTGCAATGTGGAGAAGGGAATATTGACGTGGTTTGTCTGCAAAATAGGTGTTTGAACGATTAAGTCAGCCTTTTAGTCTACTGATTACACATTGATAATAGGAAATGGTGGATTTCTAAAGTTAACTTTAAAAATCAATTCATTGTAGCTTTGCTGTCATAAAACTTTGTATAATATAGTGTGTTGAGTTTGCTTCTTAGTTGCTAGCCTGTCATCAAACTATTTGTGGGAGTGGGAATATTCGGATACAAAGAGAATTGTAGACTCCTTCTATTATGTTAATTTTCAAAGATTGGATTATGTTTTTAGACAGCTGATTTCCCTTATGGAGCCCTAATGACTGCCAGGTAAGCAGTGAACTGCTAACCTCAAACTTGGTGATTCAAACCCTCTGAGGAAAAGCAGTGAGATTACCCTGCCCCCTTAAAGATTTAGAGCCACAGAAGCCCGATGCAGGCTCGCTATCGACTCAGTATTGATTTGATGGCAACGGGTTATTTCCCGTAAAAATTCTGTCATGGATATAACCCATTAATTTATCTGAGCTATAGAGAAGCTATTTGTATCATTAAATGGAAGAATTTCTTAATCACACATTATGAAAACAAAGTAATCTTCATTTATTGTCAGTTTCTGCATTCTATCAAGATTTCACTCGTGATGAAGCATAAAGGTTACAGTTTAGGTCCATAAGAACACAATAAGATACTTGAGGGGGAAAAAATGCTGAATTCTTCATTTCCAAATTTTTCATCCAATTAGAATGCACTTGATATCTAAGATAATTTTACTAAAATACTCACAGTGAACTCTTCCATCCACTCCAAAATAGTGCCTATCAAGTCAAATGCTTTGATTTCTCTATTGAGTCTTATTGGCACAAATTTGGATATTGTGCACCTATTAATCATACATTCCAGTCAAGGTATGGATATATTGTGTTTTCCAGATATGAATTAGCAAATATTTACATAGTTTATAGTAATATTAATAATATTATATTGTCCAGATCCATACTTTTGCTGTTTTCAGATGTATTATTTAATTAAATGCTTGCTGCTGTTAACTGCAGGAGTCGTCCCCCACCTTTTGGTAACCCCACACACCATGGAACCAAACACTGCCTAGTCTTGTGCCGTACCAACGATCAACTGCAGAGCAGACCATGTGATCCACAAGGTGTTCATTAGCTAAGTGTCAGAAATAGATCATTCGACCTTTCTAACAAGTCCACCTTTGTGTGGAGGCACTGATGAAAGCTGTACAAAACTATTCCGCATCATAACAACACGCAAGCCTCCACTGACAAGGAAATGGTGGCGCGCCATGTGGTGCACTGTCCATGACTTGACCCCAAGTATCTTGCATGGAAGGGGATAATTCTACCACTAGACTGCCAATTAATACTTGAAATGAGACTATTTGGTAATTATTTATATTCTGTTCTCCAGGTGAGAAATTGAAGGCTTAGCAAGGCTTAAGGAAGTTCGCTATAGTCACATAGCTAATTAGTGTCTGGATTTTAAAGAGATGCATTCTAACCAATGCACCTTCTATAGCCTTTGATGTTAAAACTAAATGCAAGAAATCTATTCTAACCTGTTGCTCACAATTTCATGATGCCATTATCATTAGGAAGTAGATGTATACACATGTCAGATATTGCAATTTTGAATAGACTGATATTCTGAGCTCATGTCCCCTGTGTTTCAGTGGGATTCCAGATTGAGATTTTTTTTTAATTTCTAGAAAGCAAATTTGTTTTATCTAAATTTTCTTTATTTCTAGCAACTTGCTTTATTTCTGTCATTTTGGCAAAAGAAAGTTTATGATTTATTTTATGATAGAATAGCATTTGAATAGAGATATCTGTGATATAATTTTTTAAAGATACCCAATTTTATCTTAAATGGCAAGATGTCTGTGACAGATTTTCTTAATGCCAACCCTTTTGGCATTATGTGCTGAATAATCTTTAATGGTAACAGGGTTGTCCTGTTGAATTATAGGATGTTTAAAAACAAACCTAGACTCTATCAACTAGACTCAAGTCGTACCACCTCTCGCCAAGTCATGGCAATTAAAAATGCCTCCATAAATTGCCAAATGAAATATCTTTTCAGACGCAAAAAAAACACAGTCCCCTGAGAAATACAGGTGAAGACAATACTACCAAAGGAAAAGGGAACACATAAGAATATCTCCATGCAGCCTTATTTAACACAGGAAGAAAGCAAAATCATGGATATCGCTTCTCCCGTAAGCTTGAGGCTTTAAAGTTATCTATTTAATGAACAGAGTTTTGAATCAATAATTATAACCATAGCTTATACACAATTATTGAGATTCAGAAATGTTTATTCAATAAATTCACATAGATGATAAAAGCTTGAAAATAAGAGGAAGTCAACATACACTTGGTGTTTTAAAAATGATTACTGTCATGTGTAATAAACTCAATTGCCTTGTTCCATTGCAGAATTTTCCCCACCTTGTTCTCCTGGGGGCTGGATTCTATGCTTGGCCTAAGAAGCTATTTTCTCACTAGATTAAATATTGTGAAATAAAAAGAAAATATGTAAATATAATATGCCCCAAAGCAAAAAATTAATTTCAACACAGATGGGTTTCAGGAGGTTTAATGCCAACGATTTAAAAAATCTTGTGCCAGGGGGACTTTGTTTGCAATGGAGAGAAAATGTTTCCTGTATTACCCTCACAGAATGATGAGTTTCAGTCCCCAAGCAGCCATTTAAAGGGTCATTAGAAATAAAGTGAAAAGCTTTAAATATCCAATTCCTCTTATCCCCAAAAGTATCATTAACTCAATCTGTCCTGCCCCCCAAAATCAAAAGAAGGAATGGTAGGTAGGAAGGTGGATAAAATTCTTTACAATTGGATTTTTTATCAAACAGAAATTAATCACAAAAGGATAATTTTATTCAGCGACATTCTTATATGAAGTCAATGGGACTAGATTCTGAATAAGGGCAAGCTCAATTCCCAAACCATATGGCGACCCAATAAAAGTGACGTTTTCCACATTTAGCCAAGAACAACTTTCTGACTGCCATGAAATTATTTCCCTACACTGCTTCTTTTCAACAAATAAACATTGACATGTTAGGAGGAGTATGGTTACCTATTAAATAATGTATCCAGCCAATACCTTCAAAGAGCTGATAATCTATAAAAGATAGTTAAAGACACTGACAGGGAATTGTTAGAAATACACAACACACTTATTCTCTGAACATACAGTGTGCACTAAATCAACATAGAACGAAACCAAACCAAGACAATTGAATGAATCATAAAAGAGACTGGACTCTTCTACTAAAAAATACACATACAGAAGAGAAAGTTGAAATTATCCTAAAATCCTTAAAAACTTCTTAAAGTATGCTGTAAGAAATCTCCAGGGTTTCCATTTGATTATTGAAAAATGTATGACTTTGGTTAGTAACAGAAACGTCATGAGGGACTAGTTGGCATGTTAATTGAGAACACATTATATTTTCAGCCACCATCTATTCTATTCCAGAATTACAACAGTAGTCCATTATTTTCATAAATTCACTCTAATTTGTCCCAAATTTTGATAAGCACATTATTCAAATCCTAAGGCAAACCTCTAGTTTTGGATCTGTCATAATTTCAAAAAGTCTATACCTAAAAATGCCCCTCTATATCTTAATTTTCATTTGGCCTTGCACAGGTAAGTTTATAAATGACCAACAGCTTAATTGTGGCAATATGCCTGCTCTGGGGACCTGATTTGTAAGCAAGAAAATGTAAATGGAGACAGTATATGGCTGAACTCACAGATCCAAAGAATATGTTACCAGAAGTTACACTGCAAGCTATGATTTCTTCTGCTTACTAAAATAATAACACCATTCTGAATTTTAATGATCCCATCACACATAAAAAGCCTTATACCTGATCTAAATGCATTTTTATTATTTCCATACTACACAGTCGCCAAAAATCTATGTAATGATAATGAAATGTGGCACTGAAGTGGCTCTGCATTCTTGTGGTGGTGTTTGTTGTTAGGTGCCATTGATTCCGTTCTTACTAATAGTGACCTTTTGTACAACAGAATGAAACTGTGCTCAGTACTGCACCATCTTCAGAATTGCTCCTATCTTCAAGCCCATTGTTGCAGCCACTAGGTCAATCCACCTGTCAAGGGCCTTCCTGTGTTTCACTGCCCCTCTTCATTACCAAGTACGGTGTCCTTTTCCAGGGACGAGTCTCTTTTGACAACACGTTCAACAAACGTGGCCATTCTAGCCATACTTATTTCAATATAAATTTGTTTCTCCTTTTGGCAGTCCATAGTATTTTCAACATTCTTCACCAGTATGCTAATCAAAATGACTATGTGCTTTTTTTGTCATCCTTATTCCATGTCCAACTTTCACATGCGTGTGAGTTGATTAAAAACATCATAGCTTATGCCACAGGCAACTTGGGCCTCAAAGTAACCTCTCTGCTTTTCAACAATCTAAAGAGGTCCTATGCAGCAGATTTATCCAATACATCATGTTGTTTGATCTCTTGAATGTTGGTTTTATGAGCATTGATTGTGAGTGGGTCCAAGAAGACAAAATCTTAGACAACTTCAACCTTTTCTTCATTTATCATACTGTTACTTATAGGTCCAGTTGTGAGGGTTCGGCCTTCTTTATACTGAATTGTAATCCATACTTAAGGCTGCAGTTCTTGATCTTCAACAAGTGTTTCAAGTTCTACTCACTCTCAGCAACCAAGGGTTTATCAGCTGCATATCACAGGTTATAAGTAAGCCTTCCTCTGATCCTGATGATTCAGTCTTCATATAATCCAGGTTCTCTGATTATTTGCTCAGCATACAGATTGAGAAAGTATGGTGAGAAGATACAACCTTGATGCACACCTTCCCTTTAAACCATGCAGTATTCCCTTTACCTGTTTGCACAGCTTCCTCATGATCCAAATACAATTTCTGCCATGAGCACATCGAAGTGTTCTGGGAGTCCTATTATTTTTAAGATCATTCATAGTTTGTTATGATCCACACATTCAAATGCCGTGGCATATTCAATAAAACCCAAGTAAACCTCTTTCTGGAAATATCTGCTTTGAGTCAAGCAGTCAAGCAGTCTGGCATCAGCAATGTGATCCCTCATCCCATGTCCTATTCTGAATCTGGCCCGAACTTCTGTCATTGTACTGCTGCAACTACTGTTGGATAATGTTCAGCAAAATTTTACTTGCCTATGATATTAATGATATTGTTCTCTGGGTATTCTGTTGAATCACCTCTCTTTGGAATGGGTATAAATATGGATCTCAGTTGTCCAAGTAGCTGTCTTCCAAATTTCCTGGCAGAAGTGAGTGAGTGCTTCCAGAGCTTCTTCAGTTTGTTGAAACGTTTTGGTTGATATTCCATCAGTTCCTGATCTCTCTCTCTCTCTCTCTCTCTCTCTCTCTCTCTCTCTCTCTTCACCCTCATTTTTGCCTAATCCCTTCAGTGCAGCTTGGACTCCATTACCTTTTACATGTTGAGAGACACCTTAAGATGATTTATAAACACTTCAGCTCTTGAATACTAGACAAAGTTTGACAGTTTTAAACTACCGAGAGTCAACTAGGCATGGAGATCTACTTTCAAAAATTTACAGTTATAACTAGCCAATCGTACAATTCTAAAGGATGGAATCAATTTGAAGGCAATTAGCAACAACATTTACCAAGAGTTATATTAAGTGCCGGAGGTCCAGAAATGAAGGTCATCATGCAGTCTTGTCCTCACGGAATGTAAAAGTGATTTGAGTTGTCATTAATTTGTATCATAGAACCATGATTAAGCAATGATTTACAATACTCATTGGATTTGATCTTTGCTTCCAAGCACAATCAAAACCAAAACATTCTAGATGACTTTTTATGAATGTTTCACTTATAATAATTGTAGATCAGGAAAAGTTTCAAAAATAGTACAGAGTTCTCATATATTGAAACTCAGTTTTAGTTCAACATGATGTTATTCTCTTCATTACTGAGGTTCGTTTGTCAAAACTAAAACTCACAAAATGATACATTCTCATTAACTAAACTTCACACCTTTCATTCACATCTCATTGATTTTACCACTGTCCTGTTTTTCTGTTCCCAGATCTGTCGATATTAAGATACTCTATTCTATTTAAATAAAAGCAAAAATTGTATTGACATCAAGGAATAGTTCAAACTGTGTAGATATGGAGTCTACAGAGTCAAGATTATGTTTTCTGAGGAGTTACAAGCTTTGAGGAAATAGCTATATTGTTAAATGAGGAACTATCAATATTACAGTTATTGGCTTATTTGTAATTTGTAAAAGTCAAAATGGGTTAACAAAAGTGAGAACTTTAGAGTGATTTGTGAACACAATATACTTGGGTTTAGATAATTTGTTATGGGTGCCTAATTGTAAGCATACGTGCTTTTCAATAAGTTTTCAATAATCCTCTATGACAAGACCCTCCAGACTCTCTGGATATAGACTATAAAAATGTTGCATCTGCTTGATAAAGGAAAGAATTTCTGGAACAGATTCATACCATCCTGCATCATAGCAAAAACTATTTCCCTTAAGATATAGTTTTAAGCAAAGAAGATTAAAAAAAAACTGATGTAGTCACAGAAATTTAAGAATCAGCATGGATTCCAGACGCATATAAAGACATAAGATGGAGTTAAGGTTCTGTTTTCAGGCTGTTCTATTTACACTTGCTGTTCTAGTTACACTTATCAAGTATCTCAGACTTTAAACTCTCATACATCCCCTCCTTTTGATCAAGCATTCTATGAAATTCTTTGACTTCACACAGAGTGGTGTGCTCACTTCTAAATGGATTTCTTTATTCTGATTACCCTTTTGGATGCCCATTTGTTTTTGGTGTGCATTTTTTTTTGCTTTTGTTTTATTTTGGTGGGGTTTTTTTGTTATCATTGTTTTTTGTTTGTTTGTTTTTTAAATCATTTTATTAGGGGCTAATACAACTCTTATCACAATCCATACACACATCAATTGTGTAAAGCGCATTTGTACATTCATTGCCCTCATCATTCTCAAAGCATTTTCTCTCCACTTAAATCCCCGGCATTAGGTCCTCATTTTTAAGGCCTCGTCCTTTATAATAGTTGGGAACCATTCACTATGTTACCATGTGTAAATTTATCACCCAGTATTCTGTGTTCTTTGTGGGAAGAGTAGTTAGGAGCAGTAAAGGAACTACTAGTTGATGTTGAGGTAGGAAGCCTTTAGGGTGGTAGCTGACATCTATTGTTGTAACAGGTTTTCTTAATATACATGAGCAACATAATTGGTATCACTTGGTTCTCTCTATCGAGATTAAAAATAACCTTTATATGGTATTCAATTGTTCAAATTATAATGACAATAGCAATTAGTATCATAAGTCCTATAGATAAACATCTGGCCAAAGATTCTGTACCATTAGCTAATTAACTGAAGAATTAAGGAAAGTGTTGTCTGTCTAAGGGGGAATATGAAACCAGGCAGCCTCTGGGGGCATTTATTTATTATCCTCTTACACTTCTTCAGAGATATTAGTCTAAACACAATTGGAGGTAATATCAATGACACACAATCCTCCCTGGCGGGCCTAAAGAATATATATGAAAATTCTGTTGTCTACAACCATTTTAGCAAAGATGCTTCAAGATTCCTCTTAAGTTAACATACCATCAGCAACATCACAAGCAATCTTTTCCAATACTGGAATAGTTACAAGATCTGATTTATCATGTACAGTCTTGGGAATTTGGTGATAAATCTAGTAATTGATAAAAATAGCTTATTATGCACTAGAGAGTTTCTGGTGAGTAATAGAAGAAACCTTTTAAAGTTTCATAGTTGAGGAAAACAGTACTGAAAAAGTAAATAAGGGCAACAAGTTTACAAATTATGGTGGTAGAGAAAGAAACTTCCACAGTAAAGGGCATAAATTATAATATTAGAGTGACCATCAAATAGAGAGCAAAGATTAATAAAGCGCTAAGAACCAAAAAATGAATTAAAATTTCAGAACACAGGAAAGTCACCCAGGCAGTTATTAACTAGCATTAGTAACATGGAATTTTGGTTCACAGGAAAAGAAAACAATGTTAATACAAAATTCATTGTTAACAATCTGCAATTGTCCAACCAAAAAGATAATAGTAATACTGAAAGGGCCAAACAAGCAAACTTACTGGCATCAAGTCTTTTTGGACATACTATTACTCACCAGAAACTCTCATCTAGTGCATAAAAATCTATTCTTACCAATTGCTAGGTTTATCACCAAATTCCCAAGACTGTGCATGTAACTCTTCCCCCACGGAAAGCAATGAAGACCATATGACCCCATGTGAGAGGTACCAACAACGGAAATGCAAGTGAAAGGATACATTGGAAGGTGTAAGATATGGTAATAATAATAATACATTATACTTTGGGTTCCTGGAGGCTAGGGAGGGGGAGGGAGGGATAAAGAGGAGCTGACATCAAGGAGTTCAAGAAGAAAGTAAATGATATGAAAGTAATGGTGGCAGCAATTGTACAATTATAATTGATCTAATTGAAGTGTGAATTGTCACAATATCTGTCAGCGCTTCCAATAAAATGATTAGTAGTAATAAAAAAAGAATGAAGTAGAACTGTCCCTATGGATTTCTGAGATTGTAATCTTAAGGGAGCAGAAAGCTTCATGTTTCTCCTCCTATGGAGCAGTTGTTAGTTTTTAATGGCCAACCTTGTTAAGAAGCCCACTTCATAATGCACTACACCACCTGAGCGCCTTTTACTATTAAGCGAAGCAGAGGCCCAATATTTCAGAATCTTTCACTGGGTCTTGATCTCCTTTCGTGGGCCAGCTGTGTACTTCCAATGCAGTCTGCTTCTAGGCACTGAGATGCCTGAATTTTAGTGTGAGTTTCCCCGTAAGCTCTTCAGCCCAGACAGGCGCCGTAGCCATCTTTAACTTGTGAAAAATACTGTTTAGAGTATTTGGATTAGAGACAAGCTGCATAAGCAACGCAAAAGACTGCTCTTTGGTTTTGAAGAACTGTGGCTCTTTTCACCATCATTTCAGTGTTCAGTTCCTGGAGTCCTTTGTAGTTAAAATTTTGAGATGCCCTGTAACATGTTCTAATCCTATTAGAGGTACAAAAATGGAGGTTAAATGATTATACCATTGAAATTTCAATTTTAACTAATAAGGGAAAGAGAGGAGACATGGCTTCTTTGATCTAGACAAAAGAACATTGAACATCAACAATGTTATATAACCCTCAAAGTAATGCTTTTAGTTTCCTCGGTTCATTGTGGTTTTTGTTGGTTTCATGCAATTATATAATAATAGCAATCTGAAAACATCATCAGCTCTTTCATGAATCCTCGAAACCTTGATCTAATCCAATGGTATCTACATTTAAAATATGATAGTCCTCTCCAAAAATCTGATAGTTAATTTTTGCTAGAAATATTTTGGTCAAGCATTTTCAGTATATCAGCAAACTGAAATTTATCTGGAGACGACAAACTTAAAGTGGATATTATTAACTTACAAAAATAATAATACTGTTTAAAGTAAAATAAAAAGATCTCTTAACATAATTAAGCTAGTTTTCAAAGCATTTCACATAACATAATCTTGAGACAATTCCATATTTTAAAAACTATACTGCCATGAGGTTGACTCCTACTTAGAATAATCATCCCTATAAGGCAGACTAGACCAGCTCCATAGTGTTTCTGAGACTAGATTTTTACATGACTGGAAAGCCTTCTCTTTCTCCCAAGGAGTGTCTGGTAAATTCCAATAACTCCCCTTGAAGTTAGCATCCGAATGACTAATCCACACCACCATCGGGGCACCTTCTTCTCATACTCAAAACTCACTGCTACAAGTTGTTTTCTTCCCAATGAGTTTACAGGGAAGACTAGAACTGCCCCTTGGTGTTTCTGTGGCTGTAAGTCTTTGCAGGAGGAAAAAATCTCATCTTTCTCCTGCAAAGCAGCTGTGAGGTTTGAACCTCTGACCCTGAAGTTAGCAGAAAAATATATAATTCACAATATTATCAGGGCTCCTTGGACTAAATTAGTCCATTAATATTAAAAATATACCAAGATTGTAAAATGCAATTATCTAAATAGTAAGGAAAATACTATAAGTGAACAAAATGAATCATTCTATTAATATTATTGGCTTGGTGATGCTAGATTTAAAGAGGAAAATGATGCAATTGAGTTAACAGTTGAAATTACAAAATTACAGCACAATATCATGTATTTGCTGTTTAATAGTTTTTTAAATCACTGCCATTAAGTTGACTATTAGGACAACATAATTGACATGTAAGTTTTAGCCCAGAGAAAAATTGGCACTTCTCTTGATTGAACAACATGTTTCATATAGTTCACACCACATCATTTATAAAAGTTTGGGGTTTTTTAAAGCATTTTCCGTCTTATAAAATGGAAAAAGTTTGTTGGTGGTTTCCTATAAATCTTCAGTCACTGCTAAACATAGCATTTACGCATAGTATAATGATTCAAAGGAGTTTACTTTAGTTAACTGAGAAAAACATCATTGAGTTATTTAAACATAGATATTTTTTAAATGGTGTAATGAATTACACATTGAGCTGCAAACTGCAAGATGAGTTCCTAATAACTATACTAAATTGCAACAAGTCACAATGCTTCAATTGCAGTGCGTTGGAATTTACATAGTAATACAGAATTAAATTGTCTTCGCCTCATATGGTAGGGGTCTTGCAAAGGCTAACTTGAAGCCACATGGTCTCAGAGCCTGGGAAGCAGAAAGCCACATCCTCCTTCACCCTACTTTATTTGCATCCATGATCAGAGACAAGGGCCATCAATTCAGCTCCGACCCACAGCGACTCTATGCACAACACAAGGAAACACTCCACAGTCCTGTGCCATCCTCACAATTGTTCTTATGCTTGAGTCCATTGATTGACTCAAATGGAGTGCCAATCCATTTCCTTAAGGATCTTCTTTTTCTCGGGCTCTCCACTTTACCAAACATGATGTCCT
>NW_022109980.1:5733338-5735778 GCF_000313985.2 Echinops telfairi | reverse complement strand
GTGTCCTTTTAGCAGTCGATGGTACTTTCAATATTTTTCTTCAGCACCACAATTCAAATACATTGATTCTTCTTTTTCTTCCTTATTCAATGTCCAACTTTCACATGCATATGAGGCAATGGAAAATAACATGGCTTGGGTTAGGCATACGTTAATCCTCAGAGTAACATCCTGGCTCTTCTACACTCTAAGGGTTCTTGTAAATAAGATTTACATAATAACAGTGATATAATACCTGAAATTCTACCTCCTGGAAAAAGGATAATCTACATTTATTTTTGGAGATTCTGTAAATAATATGATTATGATACATTCATCTCCCAGGAATATAAAGTTACTTAGAAGTATATATATATATACTTAGAAGTATATATATATATACTTAGAAGTATATATATATATACTTAGAAGTATATATATATCTTCCTCACCTGTAGAAATTCAAGGTATAGAGATAGTTTCTGGTCTTTGGCTTTTCAAAATCAGAGAGTGTTTATAGCGGCACTCCTGGAATATATTGGTAGTAAATTACTAAAGATGATTTGCTTCATCACTAAACCAGTTGCTATTGAGTCAAATCAAATTCATGATGACTGCATGTGTGCAGAGCAGAACTTCATGCCATAAAGATTTCCAGTTTGTGACCTTTCAGAAGCAGATTGTCAAACCTTTCTTTCAAGGGACCCATGGGTGAGTTCAAACTCCAACCTTTTGGCTAATAGTCACTTAACCATTGGTAATACTAGATGTTCTTTTTCACTAACTGATCTTTACTATTCCTCAGATTGGTGGGAGAGAGGGAAGAGAAACATACAGTTAAATGTATCTCCTGTGTTTGGCATTTAATTTCAATTTCTGGCAATATTGGTCCCTTTGCATCTAATAATTAGTTTTATTGTGTATTTCAAACATTGATACCCACAGCTATTAAGAAATTCTGTGAATATTGAACATATTTGGAAGGCTACTAAAAAGCATAAATGTTTTGGCTGAAAAAGTATTATGGTGTCTTTGAAACAAACATTCCTCTTTATAGTCATCCTTGGGGTTTGTTTCTTTAAGAAAAGTAGTTGTCATTCTTGTCTCAAAAAAATAAGGCATATGATTCAGGAGTCAGTTAAGTTCACATAGAAAAGGCACACCAGTTTGTGTGATTTAAAGATTGTAACCAATAAGATTCAAACCCAGAGGAAGGAATGGTATTATTGCCTAAATCCTAAACACCTGGTTTGTGGAGCACTATGGATGATCATGGAAGCCCCAAATCCATTTCAGGGTCCCTATGAGGATAGAGTCCTCACTGACTCCTCACTATCAATGAATGAGAAATGACAACAGCTCTAATAAACCAACAGCAGGTTTTAGCGATTGTATTTAGACTGGAATGTAACACATTTTCATCATATCTCCCATTAGACCCACGTTCAGTTTATCTAAGCTGTTTAATACCTTCTGCTTTTTCTTAGATTGAGGTCCTTCTATGCTTTATATGATCATTGTTGCTGGGTCCTTCTTTTGCTTGGTTTTGTCCATGCTTGCATATTTTTCTGTATAGGGAAGCAAGAATTGGTAGATTTTTTAAAGACAGGAGCTGAAATAATAATTACCTGAAGGCATAAAAGGGGAGGGGAGGGAGAATTGGGCTGTCAACACCAATGGGTACAAGAAAAAAAAAGATACTTCAAAGCTGATTGTAGTGAATTGCACAATCCTTCTTAATATAATTAAACTATCATTGAATTGTACAAAGTGTTAATTTTAGTTCAGTAAAACTAATTTTAAAGAAAAAGTTGCCACTGAGTGGATTCCCCAGGCGTATCACAGCAGAATCTTGCTGTCAAGGTCTGATGTTTCTGAAGCAGATTGTCAAGCCTTTTTTCTGAAGTACTTGTGGATGGACTTAAGCCTCCAACATTTTGTTAGAAATTGATCATGCTACTGTTTGTATCACCCAGTGAATCATTGTGTCTCATAAATTCCCTTACAATGCTTTACCCAATTCTTATCCCAGTGGAATGGATCCTATGATTCCCTGATTTTTACCTTAAATACCAAATATTTTTTCTCTTAAAATGCATCGTAATATGCATTTGAACTTTATCATTTTGATTACCAGCCCACAAAATGCATTTTGTCTTCTAACCATAACTTCTAAAAAAAACTACATGATAAAGTGTTGTTCAACTAAATCAGTCCACAGAACAAACCATAAATTCTAATATAGTAAGACTCCATATTGGAAGCATTGAATTGTATGGTATGTTAATGATGCCAATAAAATTATTAAAATTAAAAATAATTTAGATTTCTATCACTTTGCAATTAACTCCCCATCCCCACCCCCAGAAGAAAGGAAATAATAAAAATTGGAGCAGAAATGAATGAACTATAAAGTGAAAAAACAATGGAAAAAAATCAACAAAACAAGAAATTGTTTTTT
>NW_022109980.1:5731235-5732199 GCF_000313985.2 Echinops telfairi | reverse complement strand
TATTTATTTATTTATTTATTAGCATTCTGGTTTTGTTTCTCTAGAGAACCCTGTCTAACACAGAAAGTGATATGGTGATTCCTAAAGCAGCCAGCAATAGAAATACCATGTACCAGAAGTCCCATTGCTGAGCACATTCCCCAAAGAAATAAAAGACAGATCATGATATGACATATGCTCTCCCACGTTCATTGCAGCACAGTTCACAATAGCAAGAAATTGGAAGCAGCTCAATTCCCCATCAGTAGAAGAATGAATTTAAATAAATTTTAAAAAGCTGTTAGTGTATTCACACAATTGAATCCTATACATCCTTAAAAAACCAATAATGAGACCATGAAACTAATCACGACATGGAGATACCTGGAAACCATTATGCTGAGTGAAGTTAGTCAACCACAAAAAGACAAGTATTGCAGGAGTCCACTGCGATCGGGAGGAGCACCAGGATGAGAGCAGGCTCAAGCTTTCAGGCCATCCCATCTCTGGCCAGGGCTGTCATGCAGCTTGGTAGAGACCCTGATTGGTGCCCATGAACCATGAACTATCCTCTCTATATGTTTGCCCTGAAGGCCACTTTGTCAGAGGGGTTCTCATGTCAGCTGGGATCAGATTTTCAGGGGGGCATTGGGTGAGGAGGATTAGGGGCTTAGTGGCTGCCTTGCAAAAGTATGACAAGAGCCCCCTGGGCTGGCAGACATTCCTCCTCTCAGAGTGATTAGGGATATTGATAGGAAAGCCAAGCCTGGAGGCGGGGAAAGAGAGCATAAACGTCTGGGAGAAGACAATGACATGTCTTTTGTTAGCAAACGGGGGAGGACCAACTTCCTAGTGGAGGAAAAAATGACTAAGGACCTTACAGGGGTAGTATTCCTACTCTTAATAAGCCACATTGGTCTGAGTTTCCATGTAACCCCTGGGTTAAAAAGCTAGGAACATAAAAATTATGAGCCTTTTCGAACTG
>NW_022109980.1:5715654-5717881 GCF_000313985.2 Echinops telfairi | reverse complement strand
CATTATATTGAAATAATATCCTTCATGCAAATAAATTATGTCACCTTTAAAACTTTTCTCACCTCATCAGCATTTTGTTCTATAAGCAGTTTTTTTTTTAAACCATGACTTGCAGTGAACAAAATTTGGTCCATATTCCCATTTTCAAAAGTATAGTTGATTGTTTGAAATTTATGGTGTATGACAAACCTTGCCCTTCGTTTTAGAAATAAGCTACTTTTCTTTTTATATTATGGATGGAACTGTGTCCTCCTGAACAATGGGGTGATGTCTTAATCCATGCACCTCTAAATATGACTCTTGGTAATAGTAGCTTTGGAATCAGGAGGATTTTTTTTTTGCTATTTTATTGATATAGCTGAGTAAAATAAATCCTACACCTATTGGTATCTGAGTTATAAAAATAGTAGAACAAAGAGATACACATTTAGAGGAAGGCAGAGGCTAAGGATCATCTATAAACAAAAGAACACGCACGAGTTAAGGCAGTTACCAGAAACCAGGAAAGGTCCATCGAAGTAATAGACATGGAAAGTACCCTGATTTGGACTTTGAACTTTCAGAATTGTGAAAAAAATTTTTTTTGTGGTTTTGTCAAAGTCAAATAGTTAGGGTATTACTGGCAGGGCACCACTAGATAACTAAGACACTTTAAAATCTATATTTTCCTAGAGCTATTCACATATTCGCACATTCTGGGAAATTAACTTCTCAGATTATTTCAGTAAGAGTCCATTTCCTTGAAAATTTACAGTAAATTAATTTTGCACCATTACATGGGGGGTGGGAATACACAATTAAATTGCACAATTACTAGCAGATTTGCAGATATTCTGCACCCTCCTGTTCTCAAAAATAAAAAAAAACAATAACAAAAAAACCCCACTGCCCTCGAGTCTATTCTGACTCATCACGACCCTTAGAGTTTCTGAGATTGTAAATCTTTACCGGAGCAGACAACTTCATCTTGCTCCCTGGGAACAGCTGGTAGGTTTCAACCAACTACCTTCAGGTTAGCAGTCCATTGGATAACCACCAGAGCTCCTCCAATTTTCCAACACTAATATTAAAATACTTTGTCTACTGCATTCCCCTAAAGAAAATAGTTTATTTTTTAAATGCATGGGGTTTGTTTTAATTATTCCAGAAAATTCAGAAAAGGAATAAAAAAAATGCAATAAGATGGATGGAGAGCTAGTATATTATGGGAGTACTGCAGAATATGTTTTGAGAAATATTGATCTAAGTAATATGTTACTCCAGAGCAGTGATCATGATTCCGTTTCTTAGTACCTAGCTTAATGGTCATAAGTGCCAAGTAAATGGCAAATGGATGGATAGATGAATGGAGGAATAAGTGAATGAATTAGATGAACAAAATGATTTAAGAAAAATAACTGTTTAAATAGGTCATATACTTTACTTTATCAGGTCAAAGTCCCTTTGCCCTCAGAAAAATCCTATTTTGTACTCTATTAAATGGCCTTTTAAAATCTGAACTTGACATTATCATCAAATCAGTAGATACATTTCTAGAAATAATACATGATTCTGACCTTTTTATATTGTAGCCAGCACATCATCAGTCTGCTTGATTAACTTGTCAGCTTTCTCCTCTCTAGACAGTGAGGCAGACACTTTGCACGCATAGCTTTTAAAATGGCTAAAGAATCCATGATAAGGTCAGAATATATCCATAGAGAAAGAGCTGGATTTTTGGAAGTTTTATGTTTATAAACTAAAAATGACTGAAAATTGATTAGTGACTGTTTCATGAAACTTCACTTATACATGATTTTTTATGCAAGTAGAACACAGGTTTTCTCACAGTAAAGCCTAAAATCAATTTAAGGTATATTTCTATTTTAAGACCCTATAAACTAGAAGTTCTTTGCGGAACTGTAGGCTGAGCTGCATTTTCAGGAAATATTTTATTTTTTAAACAAACAGAATAATAAAATGCCCTGAACTAAGCAGAGAGAAATAACAGTACATGTCCAAAAACCAGCTGTTGCCAGCGTCAATCAACATTTCTGAAGACTTGCTTTGCACAAAGCACTCTAATAGGTATTATGAGGAAGTTAGAAAATAAGTTTTTGAAATAACTGAAAGTGGTGTGATTTGTGCAGTGAGAGGAAATGGTCATATATGATTCAGCCAAAACCCACTAAAAGCCATTGCTATAACCCAGGGCTCAAATCAAATTTAAATGTTTAGAAAATAATGA
>NW_022109980.1:5712665-5714430 GCF_000313985.2 Echinops telfairi | reverse complement strand
CATTTGGTGTTCAACTTTCAACATCTTTCCACAATATTAGGTTGCTAAATTTTGAGTAGACAATCAATATTTGATGGCAAAAAATTGCTCTAAAATGTTGCCATCCAAGCTTATTTTCCCACTTTAATATAATGACACTTGACTCTTACCTCTAAAAATCATTTAAGGGGTGAGCATAAAACATTTTGTGTTAGAAATGAGATGAGCTTATTAGTGTCTCCACTGCTATTTTATTCCAACAGTTTTATTGGCATATGTTCACATATTATACAATTAAATATTCACTCCAGTCAAGGAGAGTTGTAGAAACCTGATCACAATACTTTTTAGGATATTTTCTTCATTCTTGTACTCACTGTTATCAGCTCCACATGTCTCCCAACCTCCCCTGTCACACCCTTGCATTGTTATTCTAAATGCCCCCAAATGAGTAATGAATCAGCAGTTAGTGACAGCTATCATGACCCAGGTTACCCTGAAGGTAAAAAGAAATCAAAATAAAAATACGCATGGTGATTACAAGACATATAATCATTGATGATATTGATTTTAAATTATATTTTCCCAACTGCTTTTGTATTTCAAATAGGGGAGTCCATTTATATCAAACAGTAGTTATTTCTTCATTTCTCCCACCAGTCTGTTTTAACTACTTAGTGACAAACAGCATCATTAGAAAAGGAAACATTTAATTATCAGGGTAATTCATTTTAAATAAAAGTAAACTCCTACTGACAAATGCCTCTACATTTTTAATGAATCATTTTTTTGACTAAAAATATTTCATATATGAGGTTCTCCATTTTCACTGTTCTTGAATGAGCCTTGTTCTTTGACATACATTCTAAGAGAAAAACAGCATCTCAGGAGTAGCTTAAAGAATGTAAGATTTCATTTCATATTTGGCAATCTGAGCAAATGAGACATGACTTGCAAATGAACTTCAGCAAGAGATATTAAACAATGTCTTGAACTTTATTTTACACAAGTAAACCTCGAATGGAAAAGTGTTTAAGCAAAATCTTTCAGGATAGCTATTATAGTAATCCTGCCTTGCTATCTCTGATGTCTTTGTGTATTCATAGACCCGTTGCCTTTCGGTTGAGTCAACCCATAGGGACCTTATTCAGTAGAGTATCCAAGCTGTAAATCTTTACAGAAGCAGACTGACATATTTTCCTCCTGCAAGCAGCTCATGGGTTCAAACTGCTGGCATTGTGTTAGCAAGCGAGAGCTTAACCACAGCACCATCAGGCTCCTTTGTGCATTTATCATGCTCCTCAAAATTTATTTTCTTGTTAGTTTGGTTTTCAGGCCAATTCCTGGGGTTATTCAGAAAATTACATTAGATAGACTGTAGGAGCTCCAATGTCTTTGATAGGGTGTTTCACTGTATTTTCAGCTATTGTTTGTGCTGTGGAGTCGGTTCTGATCCTTTGAGACCCTATGCACAACAGAACAGAACATTACTAGGTGCTGTGTCATACTCACCATTGTTCCTATGCCTGAGTCCATTATTACAGCCACTGTGTCAGTTCATCTCCTTGAGGATCTTCTTTTTCACTGCATCTCCATTTCACCAAGCATGATGTCCTTCTCCATGCACTGCTCTCTCCTGACAACCTGTCCAAAGTATGTAAGACAAAGTCACCTCATCCTTGTCTCTAAGCAGCATTCAGGCCCTACTTCTTCTAAGACTTATTTGTTTGTCCTTTTAGCAGTTGTGTTAGTCCAGGTAGACAAGAGAAACAAACCCACAGAAACT
>NW_022109980.1:5709087-5710548 GCF_000313985.2 Echinops telfairi | reverse complement strand
CCCAACGACTTCACTGCTGTGTTTTGGTGTGGTGTGGTGGGGTCAGATCAGGCACAATTCCCACAGTGTACCTCCAGTGTTGTCCTTCATAGCACTATGGGTCAGTGAGGGATGCAGTGTCTCATGGTGGGGCTGGCCCTGTGGTCCTCTCTGTACATTGGCTGCTCTGAGAAGGAATATCATCCCTGTGTCTTGGTGGGCCAGGATGTGTTCCACACTCTCTCCTGGCCTCTTCCTTTGCTCCTATGTGCTCTGATCAGATGCACCTTCCTCCCTGAGCAGTAGCTTCAGTGCTGTCCTCCGAAGTGAATTATTCCATGTAGTTGGGATTGGAGCTGTCCCCACTCTTGTACATTCAATATTCCTCTCAAGCACCATATTTCCAAATACATCGATTCTTTTGGGGTCTTCCTATTCAATCTGCAACTTTCACATTTATAGGAGGCAATTAAAAATGCTGTGGCTTGTATAAGGTTCACCTTAGACCTCAAAGTAACAGCCTTTCTTTTCAACACTCTAAAGAGGTCTTGTGCAGCAGATTTAACTCATTTTCCACTATTAGGTTATATGAATTTTTTGTCATCCTAGTTTTAAAAATGAGAAGTTAGACGCAAAAAATACAGGATAAGACAAAAAATGTGAGAAGTGTTTGAGAAATTAGGTATTAAGGGAATTCCAAGGGAAGCTGCACATGGACCCGCAATGGCTAAGTGGTGACACACTGAGCTGCCAATCAAATGTTCAGTCAGTGGAACCCACCAGTCACTCTGAAGCCTTGAAAAGATTCAAAGATTTCCAAATCTAAAGGGGCCATTCTTCTGTATCTCATATATGAGAGCTGATAGGGAGAAACTGGTGCCATTTTGGCATCAGCAGGTCCAGTATACCCACAAATTAATCGAACATTTGAGGCACCAAATTGTGGGTTGGCCAGTGTTATCAGTATCCTGTACAGTAGCGTTTCCATGTCTCACTCCCTCACATCGTCTATGTTGCATATGCCAAAATCTAAACAAACCTCCATCCCTCAGTTGACACTCCATTGGATCCCAGACAGGTAATCAAAATGACCCATCCATACTTATCCTCCCCAAAGTGAAATTTCTTCAAGATATGGCATCTGCATTTTAATGTGGATCTTCTGCAAATATAATGCCTTACATCAAAGCAGCATTAGTTGATTACCATATTGATTGCATTTTTGGCCGAATGCATTTATTAATATGAGGGAGATGCCACTTAGTCAATTGATAATTGAAACAATGAATGCATAGGCCTAAAAAATAAAACACAAAATAATTGAGAGATGGATGTTTCTCATAGAAAGAAACTGATTGTAATGGAATATACATATGCATATTCAGTGATTTCAAAGGAGGAATCAGTCTTGTCTTGTATTAAGACACTTTTATAGTAGAATTGAAAATTTGTTCATTTTTGGTAAATATCTAGATGATCCTA
>NW_022109980.1:5707461-5708541 GCF_000313985.2 Echinops telfairi | reverse complement strand
ACGCCAAGGGAAGGGAGAGCATCTCACAGTACAAGGAGAAGATTTAACATAATAAAGCAGTGCATAGGAAAGGTCATAAAACAATGAATTGCCAGGAGGGAAAAGCAAGCTCATGTAAGGAAAAGTAAGGAAATGCTATAATCACTTATCACTGATACATTATAAAAGAAACAGAAGCACAATATGTTACTTCTAGAATAAAGCACAGAAAAGATCTAATCAATCTTCATTTTGAAAATGAAGAAACTGGGATATAGAGAAAGAAATTTGTTTAAAATCATAAAATGAACTAACAGCAGAAGTGTGACAAGTTTTTGTAGTACGATGTAAATATTTCTTAAGCATTACAGTTTGTTTATTTAATTTAGAATTCAACCTCTACTACTATAACTCTTCCAAGAAGCAACAAGATGGTTTAATGGAGACTTCTTCCATTCACCTCTTAGAAAAAGATGGCCCATCATTTTAGATTTGTTTCATCAAAACAAAAACGAAAAAATAATTAATATGCATTTATTTAGCTCGTACAGCAAACCTAAGAAATGGGGGCTTCAAAGGAGTGTTATTGCCCTAACTCTTGTAAATAAAAGAGCAAACAGAGAGAAAGAAAGAAAGATTTTGGCTTTAGGTAGTCTATCTAGCCTTGGGCTGCTAACTGCAAGGCTGGAAAAAAAAGAGGTTTTTAACTCCTACAGAGATTTCTAGCCTTGGAAACCCCAACAGTCAATTCTACACTATTGTATAAGGTCACTGTAAGTTATAATCTACTTGATGGCAGTGAACATGGACTTTTTGGTGAGAACTCTGAAAACCTTTAAGTTCTTTTGCTACCAAAACATGGCCTCGTTTCTAATACGTAATTGGGCGAGTTTTGTAGGACAGCAAGGAGTCGTAGTGGCATAGTGATTATGTGTTGGGCTGTGATTCTGAAGTTCAGCCGTTGAAAACCACCAGACGCTCCTGAAGAAAGAAGGCATTTTCTACTCCCATAAAGAGACTCAGTCTCAGAAACTCACAGAGGTGGTTCTACCATGTCGTGAGTTAGGTGACTGGATGTCAGTGAGTTTGGTTTCTTTGGTA
>NW_022109980.1:5702215-5703288 GCF_000313985.2 Echinops telfairi | reverse complement strand
CCACTTACATCAACCCAGTGCTCTTGGACACAAGAATATTCTTTGATATGAAGAATCTTCATTCCAGTTGGAAACTTGTGAAATCCGTATCCACAAACAAAGTCAAATCAGTACAGGCCATCCATAAAGTCTGCAGCAATATACAATATACAGTTCACAGGCTGAAATAACTTCTCTTCATCTAGTCAGATTCTGGTCAACTCAATGTGGGCTGTTTCACTTTGCCTCACCAGGGTGCCCATTGGTCGCCTTGCCTTAGACCATGGCCCCATCACAAATTCTCAACAACCCTAGTCCCCTTGAGCTAGGTCATGAACTTCAGACCAGTCAACCCGCTCTCATCTTCTCCTCTAGTTCCTATGAACCAGGTCCACCGGTGTCAATGGCCAGACTCAATCTTCTCTTTATTCTAGCATTTCTCCCACTTCCACTCAGCAAGTGGATCTAGGTGTTCACCTAGCAAACATTTCAGCCTGCCTACAGGCTTCCTTTATCGTTCAGTCCTAGAGAGGAGTTTTCTACATGGTTCCAGATTTGGTTCCAGCTTCTGGCAAAAACCATTAGAGTTCAAACTTCAAAGAGTCAAAGAGTTCCTTTTATATGTATCTGTCAATCATGCCCCCAGACAAGTCTTTTGGAATGCAAGTGTGCTGAGTACTCCAAAGCACTGGGTGGGGCAGACCTTTGCAAAGCTTTCTTTGCAGGCATGACCTAAACTCACCTAAAGATCAAATTTTAATGGTTGAAGACAAGTGGGCTTTCAAGCTCTTTATTTTCATACTTCCCAATAAACATTTCTATCAATCATTATATAAATAATAAGTAAAAGAAGTCAGTATAAATGAAGTAGAATCATATACTAAATTCAATTCTTAAAACAGTCAAGTTCAATACTTATCTACCCTACTTCCCTGAAAATAAGACAGTGTCTTATATTAATTTTTGCTCCCAAAGATGTGCTATGCCTTACTTTCAGGGGATGTCTTATTTTTCCATGAAGAAGAATATGGTACACATTTATTGTTTATTGTTTTATTACAAGAGACCTCGCACTTCCTGTCTACACCAGCTGC
>NW_022109980.1:5675329-5701600 GCF_000313985.2 Echinops telfairi | reverse complement strand
CAATGTCTAGATATCAATCTATACAGTCCTCGTCAGACTCACGAAACACAGGCAATGTCGCTGAATGCAGGATGATCACAGGCCAGTGGGTAGAATATCTTTGGATCCAGTGGTCTTGTAAGCATCTCAATGCTGGCAAGGCTTTCCACGTGGCTTCTCCAGACCAATGGTGTGGCTCCATCAGTCTCTCTCCATGTGTCTTTTCCACAGGGCTGTCTCTCAGGGAGTGAATAGAGAGTCTCTCCCTCCTCCTCCAAGGAAAATCCGGGTTTTCCAGAATTTTCAGGAGAAAGAAAAGCCTAAACAGAGGCCTCATTGGTTATATGTTGATTGACGCGCCAGACTCCACCCCTTCACTAGTAATCCTCTCAAATTGACATCAGATTGTGTAACTACCACAAGGGTCTACCTTTTTTTCCCCTGCCCTTCCACTGAAACCTGTTCACTCTGGCTAAACCTACTGGCTTTTAAAATGCCATTGACATAGTTCCCAGCATCACAGCAACACATAAGCCACCATATTATGACAAACCAACAGACAAGTGGTGGGTAAAATCATTTAGAGCTCATGTATTCATCTTATAATTGTTTACTTCCATGCCATTGGTTTACTTTGTAGAGGCCTTTAAGCACCAACCTTATAAAATGTTTCATTGTAGTTACTGTAAAACTATTGTTGAGGACCATATTATGCATTAATCTCCTTATATCAATGTTTTGGGGAATTTTCTTATACCTTAGGACCAAGTGTTTAGCTCTATTGAGTATTTTATGCTATTAATTTATTTTTTAAAATTTTGTACATTGTAAATCATGTTGGTATCTTCGTATTAAATGATAGGTATCACAGAAGTAAATGTTTGACCTACTTCTGTAATGTACTGATATTGTGACACTAATTCTGTATATCTATATCTATATCACTGTGTATTTATATCGCTCTTAGTTTTGTTTTTCTATGTTTATTTTTCTTTTGCCCTGCATTATCTTTCTTATTTTCTGTTTAAAACATTGTGTTGTATGAATTTTGTAGATGCCAAGTTAGGGTATAAATCAGAAATACATATGAATTTTGGACCAAAAAGGCAGCATAGTCTATTAGAAAGAACAGTGGCTAAGGTCAGTTAACTTTACAAAACCTCCCTTTTAGGATTTATTAAAATAGAGCTTACACTTTGACCTATTGCTGAAGAGCCTGACCCTGTGAGTTTCCAGACTGTAAATGTTTAAGGGAGTAGAAAGTCCCATCTTTCTCCCGAAGAGCGGCTGGTGATTTCAAACTACTGACCATGGAGTTCATAGCTCAACTAGTAACCACTACACCACCAGGGTTCCTTGGGCAATAATAAGTTAGAGCAAATTATATCCATGAGTAAATTTAAAATAATAATAAAACCAAACTCAATTCCATCTATTTGATTCTGACTCATAGATGAGCCTGGCCGGTTATGTGTTGGACTGTTAATCAGCAGTTTGAATCTACCACTAGCTCTGAAGGTGACAGACAAGGCTTCATATACTCTCATAAGGAGTTACAGACTTGGAAACCCACAGGGGCAGTTCAACTGTGTCATAGAGAGATGCTATAAGATGAAAATAATAATAGTCACCTTAAAAAAAAAAGAAGCTGAGGCCAGAGTTATTAATTCCACCATAAGCCTTGGTGACAAGCTGTAATTATGCATTATCATCTTCTAGTTAAAGTTACTTATCACCTTTCTTTCTGCTAAAGATGTTCTGCCACATTTCCACAATACTTTATCCCCAAACTCAGTTACTCAATTTTCTCGACTAAAATGCAAAAACATGGTTATATATTCTCCGCCGTCCCTCCTAGACAAAATCTTTATTATTTTTCTTAAGTTATATATGTCATATATTCACAGCATGTTTCATGTGTTTGTGAAAGAATAATTAGTGTTGCTTATATTAAACATTTATTTACAGAACTAATTACTACAAGTTCAGAGCTATACTAATCCTTTTGTGACATCTGCAATAAAATAACCTCCTGCTTCATACCAAGGTCTGGTCCATAATGGTACCATAAATCATGCCAGTGAAACCCAAAGACATTGCTAGAACAGAGGAAGTGTCATGTTCTACAGGGTCCTCAAACTGCGGCCCGCGGCCCACATGCGGCCCACCAAGGATAGTTCTCCAGGCTGCTGGGTTTTTTGCCCTGTTTAGATTTTTACTTCTAAATAATATATGTGCAGTGTGCATAGGCATTTGTTCATAGTTTCTTTAAAACTATAGTCCCGTCCTCCAACGGGTCTGAGGGACAGTGAACTGGCCCCCTGTTTAAAAAGCTTGAGGACCAACCTGATACAGGAGACTACTTTGAAAGTGGCTGTGAATGTACATAAAAGAGCATCAAAAGTCTATTTGGAAACACTGTTAATAATGGATAGGATAATATTAAGATATTCATGAGACTGGGCGAAAAAATCTACAGGTACCTTTTACCACACTGGCATTGAAGCCAAATAAATAATGAAATCTTTGTTCAAGTGCTTTATTGTCAGTGACAATACGAAATTACTAAGACTGAGCTAGATTTGGTATTGTTTCCCTAAACTAGAATGAAACCAAGGTGGCATTGTGCAACTTTGGAGAATGTCATTAAAAAGGCACTTCACTTTCCATCTTACCCTCTCTGTCTCTCTGGTCACTCAATCTTGGAGGAAGTCAGCTGTTACTTCATGAAGACACTCCCTTCTCAGCGCTCTAGAGGTAGCCAAAGGAAGGAACTGAGACCTCCAGAGCCCAGCCATTCTCTAATAGCTTATTGGCATTAGGAAATGGAGAGCAGATGAACTGCTTGCTGTGCCTCAGTCTTCCATGAGGTTATCTGATGACGCAACTGGGAGTCGGGAGGATCCCTTTCCAAGTTCACTCACAAAGCTGTTGGCAGGAATCCTTACATTCCTAATTATGGCTTCTTCCACCTCCAGGGTCACAAGAATAGCACCATGTCTCATCACCAGTACTAACCTTGGGGAAAATGTCTGGGTCACTTCGGAGCTGTTGTTTCAAAGCACGGCATATTTCCACTTGATGCTCTTTTTCCTGGTCAGTCAGAACCCGAGGCACACATTTCACTGTGACCTTTCTCATTCCCAAATATTCCATCCACATTTTGTGAGCCCAACTCCAAGATAGTCCAGATAACTTCCCCGTCTCTTCAAAGGTCCCTCATCGGTCTTTAAGCACAAGTGCATGACTTTGGCAAACATTTTCATTAGTTTAGGAAGTTGGTGGACATTGAAAAGGAGGTTTGTCATCAATCAACATTTCACCTTTTTGGAAACAAGAAAACCATTCATACGCTTGAGTTTTTCCCATCATGCTGCCCTTGTAAGCTGTGTTCCACATCACAACAGTTTCTGCATCATTTTCCTGAGCAGGAAACAAAATGTCACAGCTGCATGCTGTTTTCTTAAATCAGCCATCTCCAAAAATGAGGTTTGAGTGAAAATGCTTTCGCCAAAAAATTCACTGTGACCAGAGAGAACCTTCCCAGGCCAAGACAATAGGTGTACTAACTCAGAGAGAATTTCTGGATGCTTGACTACCAAGAATATTGTGTACTACAAAAACTCTGCCCAGTAGATCTTTTTCCATTTGTTCTGGGTTCCCCCTTCATATATTGCATATATGTGTACATATAAACACTTCCATATTTATCATGTATGTGTGTGTATGCGTATATTTATCAGAGTTTTAAATTTTACTCTCTCCACATGGTTTTAGTCTGGATTAATGGAGACACTAAAGATATTTTTCTTCAGGGAAATAAGGATGTAACTTGCACCTTCCTCTTTCCTTCCATTTTAGAATACTGTGATTATCTATTTCTTTTCCCACTGGCCTGGTAATCAAGGTAAAAGCCATAGACGTGTTTTGGTATTACTAGAATCATTATCATTGTTAGGAGTTTAGAAATCAGCCAGAAAGAAAGCTCTTTATATTTCACAGAAACATAGCATCACCTAGCTATAAACAAATCTGGAAAAAAAAAAAACACAGATAATCAATCTCACAATATATACTACTTAAAATGCACTCCCCCATTCATTTTGATTGCCCTCATCATTTTTCACACTGACAAATCAGGAAGCTGGACCTTTTCTTCCACTTCAGCTATTGCATTTATTCAAATTGAACCATGAATAGGCTTAGAAACGGGTAAATTTAACTGACAAGGTGACAGTTAGGCTATGTTATTAAATATTAATCCAACCATCACCCATCCACTTTTAAATATTTTTACCCCTTGATTCTTACACCTGCATATTGTCGGGTAGATTTGACACTTTATTTTTTATCTAATAAAAAGAACTTTGAAAATCTTACATTGCCTTCTCCTTGTTTGGTACACTAAATCATCACCATAATAATATTTATATAAAGAAACCCCTCCCATCTCTAACCAAATACTCTCTGAAATATCAAAGACCTCATTATGATGCAACTTGGACTTGGACGGCCTCCAGGAAGACAGCAAGGATGGAGTAAAATGCCTGTGTGTGCATTTAGCTTGATCAAATCCAAGCCAGGATGAGTACTAAGAATGATGACTGGAAAATAATGGCATCGCAACATGAGTTTTCGTCTTTGATTTATTAAAAGCAGGTTTGCTCTGAGTAAACTTTACTTTAAAGAACACTACAAATCATTTCAATCAGTCTGTATGTGTAAAGCTATTAAAAAGGAAATACCATTCACGAAGCTCTTAGCACAAAGCATGGCTCGTGGTATGGGCTCTGAAGATAGCCCTTATTTCAGTCACTGGTCCTGCTGCTCCCATTCTCATTAGAAATACCATCAGTTATCGCAGCAGTGATCTAAGAGCTATATAATAATTCCCTTTACTAATCTCCCTTTTTTCAGTGTAGTTTTTTTTTTCTGGGAAGGATCTTTATGCTAATTATAAAAGGGCCAGTCATTGAAACACATTTTTAAAAGATCAATGGGGTACCTTTGTTACACATATTCCACAGGAAAGGATCGGGTTTTATGTGAGCCCATAAATGACTCTGAGGAGTAGGAAGGAATCTGGAGAAATTGTTTTTCTTAACCCTTTCAAAGAACGAGAAACTTGATCTTCCCCCACATATAATAATGCTGCCCCTTTGTGGGATACCAGTGCTTGGACTTGCAAAAGATCCTGCCACCGGAAATTCCACAGAAAGAGGGGTCAAAAGGGCCGCGAAAGAGGAATAAATATAATCATACAATATGCACAAAATTGAGAAAGGGAAACAGTGACACTAATTGCAGACACATTGGCTAAGTGTAAGAACTTATTGAGAGGCAGACAGAGACCAACAGTGGACCTCTTCTCCAAAGAGTGGTATCGTACAGCCTTGGGCACTTATACGGTCCATTCTGGTCCTAACTCTAGAGAAGGAGGTAACCTTATCGAGGGAATGGAGGTCACCAAGAAAGGGAATTTAGGAGGAGAAGCTTCTAAGCAGATACCTGGGTTGTAAACCCTGAGGCATTTTTGGTTTGGACACGGAATCACTCACTCTGAGGCTCTTCTTAAATGTTGAAGCCTGTCTGCCCTGCTGCTTCATCTAGTTAACAAACAAACACGAAACAAAACGCATTGCCATTGAGTTGGTACCAACTCATGAGAACCCTTTAGGACAGGGTAGAACTGCCTCAGTGAGTTTTAGAGATTGTTACGCTTTCCAGGAGTAGAGAGCCCCATTTCTCCCATGGAGCATCTAGGTGGCTTCAAAATGCCATCTTTGAGTTCACAATTGAGGCCTGAACTGTTGTACCATCAGGGATCCTAGCTAGAATTAAAGGTTGATTCCTGGTAATAATAAAAAATCTCATTTTGCTGAAGTGTTCCCACTCAAATATTTTATACCTTTAACTCATGGATTACAAATAGAATTCTGTCTCTTTACCTTTTCACTCATAGCTTAATTGTCTGAAAATAAATATATTGTATTTCCTTAAAAATTAGAAAAAGCATTGCCGTTTAACCCCCAAAAATGAATTCTCGGGGAAAATAAAACTGCACGAGCAAGGAGAGAGGTAGCCCTATTCTAGTACAAAATGAAGGTGCTCCTGAAAAATAGCTTATACATTTATTTTGTTAAAACACAAATTGTTTTCCTCTGGCATATCAGTTTAGATTAGAAGACGATTCCAGTGGGGTGATTGGGCAGAGAAAAGAGAAAGAGAGATGGATCAAAAATGAAATTTCAAAAGCCATTAAGAAATTCTGAAAGCCACTTAAAACTCCGATTTTAGGAAATGACTAAATTGTCTCATTTCATTAATCAACATACTCAAAATACTGAATAACTATTTTCATACCCTTGCACATACCCTTGGTGTTCAAATAGTGTTCTTTTTTGTTGTTTTTATTTTATTTTTCTGTTTTCTTTTTATTTTGGTTTACTGTTTTCTTTGTTGTTTACGTGATTAGGGATTTTCTGTGACAAAATATCCCCATATAACCTCCCTTTAGGATACTGCATTCACATGAGACGATGTATTTTGTAGTTTCAAAGATAAGCCCATCATGGTTATGTGTTGGGCCCCTGACTGCTAGGTAAGCAGTTAAAAAAAAAAAAAAAGCCACTCCACAGGAGACAGATAGGGCTTCTACTCCTGGCAAGGGCTACCATCTCAGAAACCCACAGGGCGGTTCTGCCTTGTCCTCTAGCGTCACTGTGAGTCAGCATCGAGAAAATGGCAATAAGCTTTTTGTTGTTTTGTAAACTCCAAGTCCATTTTGAAAGAGATGGAAATAATTAATCTGTCCCATTTCTAGCATTTTCATAGATTCATTAGACTACAATTAAATATTCCTTTAAAAAATTACTGGGGAGCTGGTAAACTATTACCAAGAGTTGTTAATATTATTCCGAAAACAATAAAGCCAAACTCACTGCCAGGAGTAATGCTGAATCATAGCGACCCCCTGTGGGTGTTAGAGACTATTTACTGCCTGTTGTCGAAAAGCCCAGTCTTTCTCCTGCAGAGCTGCTGGTGGTTTCCAGCTACATACCATGGAATCACAGCCCGATGAATTGCCACTGCGCCACCAAGGCTACTCTTCTGAATTGATTTACCTATACACATTGTAATGGGCTTAAGAATTACTTACAGGATATGAGGGCAGGGGAGCTCACCTATATTTGAACCGCCTCTCTGAACTAGGACATCACTGTCCTTTTCAATATTTTAAATTTGTCTCCATGTGTTAATTATTTTCTCAAGAATAGTATCAGCCTTCTTTGGAATTCTAGTGCGTAATGCAGACCTGGACCTCAGAGATGTACTTCCCTCGAATAAAAAGTCTGCATTTTGTTTGGTGGACTAGCACCTCGATCACACATAGACATTTCGTTCTATTCTCCTTACAGTTCAACTTTTGTCATAAGCAACTGTTGGCTTCCTTCATTTTCGGTCATTGTCTTGTCAGTAAAGGAACAATTCTTTCATACCAGCCACTGTGTGTAAGGAGATTTAATGACCAAACTTAATGTACTTTTAAACTTACATATCCGTGTTGAATGAGAAAATCAACATAGAGAAAGGAAATCATCAGAATGTTCATTACTGATTCAAACAAGAATCCGAATAGCCTCACCCTAAATCACAGCGAACTAGCACACCGAACTAGCGTGTTCAAAAGAAACACATACTAAGAAGAACCCATCGAAAACAGAACACCGGGATTTAACCAGAATTCCTGTTTTCCTTTCATATCAGAATGTCAAAAAGTGGTTTGAATTTGAGTAGCCTTACCTATAATCCTGTAATAAAAATGTTTTCTTTGAGGAATGAAGAAAAACAAGGTCAGAGGATAGTAGGAAAAATCCCAGAGTCGATATGATCCGTCTATGGACCTCTGAGTGAATGATTCCTGAGGAAGTTTCCTCCCGCATCTTGTGTGGACTATCATGTTTCTTCTTGTCATTTCAGTTTTCTCCTCTATTGTCCACATTCCCAGTAATTTCTATTCTTTTATAAATATTGTTTTAAGCATTTAAAAATATCAGTGCTAAAATACATGATATTAGAATTAAACCATGAAACTAAGTGAGCTATTTCTACTTGCTGGGATTAGACATATCTTACACGAACTACCAAGAGAAATAAATCTTCACTTAAAAGCCTTTTACCTTGTTAAAGTTCAGAGGAAGATTTTCAACAGATAAGTATTCAGGTAAGCACACAAGCAGAAGAAAAAGCACCTAAAGTCAGCCATTCGTTCTGGTAAGCCAGAAGGGTCACCGGCTTGTTCTGAGGACTGTACCTAGAATTGAGGCTGTGCTCCCTCACAAACGTTGTTGACTTCTCATACGTACACAGAGCATCTGCACCGTTAAGTCACACTCACCTCATTGAAATTGAGTCCATGCTGACTGGTAGTTAACCTATAAGTCAGAGGAGAAGTGCCCCAGTGGGATTCTGAGTCTGTAACGCGTCACAGGAGTAGAAAGACTCATCTTCCTCCCGAGGAGTAGCTGTTGGTACTCAACTGCTGAGCTTGTTGGGTTGCAGTCAGCAGCCCAACTTATCACCAGGGTGCCAACGGTAAGAACTGAGACAATAGGAAGGATGGAGAGAGAAGAAAGAAGGGAGAAAGAAGGTGGAGGAAGATAAGAAAAAGGGGGAGAAGTGGTAGAACAATTGTAATGGAGTAAAATTTTCACTCTCATATTTTCTCTCTAGTGGATAGACTTTAAGGTGGCCTTCATGATATTCAATTCCTGGTGCTTACGACCTTATATAATCCCCTCCCTTCAGGTGTGAGTTGGCCCAGTGACTTGCTTCTAAGGTACAGAAGATGACAAAAGTAAGAGTCTATAACTCACACCATTATGTTAGGTTGTATGAGATTCTTACATGCATACTTATTCCAGAGTCTTGTACTCAATGCTGGACTTGAAGAAGTCTGGCACGAGTCCAACAACCATGAAGGAAATTAATTATGATGAAAATTTAACCTCAGGCAATATCTTGATTGCAGTCTTCTACTAGAAAATGAGAATGTATCTAAAATCAACTTATCCTATTTTTTCTGACTAAATTAAAATATCTGGTACAGTGTTTTAAATTTTTCATCCCTCCCACAGATTTAGGTGTGAATAGCCGTTAATGGTGACTATTTTCTTCAGAACAAGCCTATAAAATACTGGGAAAAAGAAATTTCCTAGTGGTGCTGTTGGGTATATTTTGTACAGCTCCTTGAACAATTGATTTCAAGAGATCAATTTTTATACCCGTTCCAAAGAAAGTTGACCCAAAAGAATGCACAAATAATGGAGCAATATAATTGATATCATATGCATGTAAAATTTTTCTAGCGATCATCCTATCACATGCAAGATTATATGAAGAAGAATTTGGCACTAGAATTGGAGGAAGTCTTATTAGCAACCTATGATATGCAGACGATGCAGCCATGCTTGCTGGAAATGAATGGGGCTTGAAGCACTTGCTGATGAAGATCAAGGATTGCAGCCTTCTGTTTTATATGAAAGTTGGGCATTCAACAAAGAAGGCTGAAGAAGATTGATGCATTTGAATTAGGGTGGTTGTGAGAAATATTGGAAGTATCATGGAATTCCAAAAGAACCAACAAAGCTGTCTTGGAAAAAGTACAGGCAGAGTGGTCCTTAGAGGCAAGAATTGGGAGACTTTGCACCATGTACTTTGGACATGTTCAGGAGAGATCAGTCGCTGGAGAAGGACATCATGCTTTGTAAAGCATAAGATCAAATAAAACTAGGAAGACCCTGGACAAATGGATTGACTCAGTGGCTTCAACAATGTGCTCCTACCTATGAACATTTGTGAAAATGGTGCAGGACTGGGCAGTGTTTCATAATGTTGCATAGGGGCTTGCGGGGAAGTTTCCTTCTCCCATAACAAGTTAGCTTCAGAAACCCAGAGGGGCAGTTCTACTCTGCCCTATAGGTCTCTATGAGTCAGAATTGATTCAATGGCAGTGAGCTTAGTTTGGGGTATTCTATTTCTGGAGTATATCCCACCTGCATTTAGAAACCACATCAAGAATAGATTGGATGCATAGGGCACTAATGACTAAAGACCAGATGAATTATGGGATGACATCAAGAGCATTATACATGAAGAAAGCAAAAGATCAAGTGGGTATCAGAAGAGATTCTGAAACTTGCCCTTGACTTTAGAATAGCCTTAGAAAATAGAAGGGGGAAAAGAAATGGAAGAAATGATGACGTAAAAGAGCTGAATGTATGATTTCAAAGGACAATTCCAGCAGACAAAATAAAGCATAATGTAGTGTGAAAATAAGAGAGGCAGCAGAAAAGAGGAAGACTCAAAATGTGATGAAATGATAGAGTGACTGCAGCAAAGGGCTCAAAGATAGCAATTGTGAAGATAGCACAGGATGTTAGACAGGGTTCTCTAGAGAAACAAAATCAGGACACTAATGATTTTATATACATTTATATAGATATATAGGTAACATAAGAAATAAACAGTTCATTAATCTATAGAGCAGTACAAACGGGTCAGTGCAACTCACTTCCATGAGACAGCTAAAACATTTGCAGTCCTTCAAGTCTTGAGGGCCGCCAGGTAGTTCTCTGTAGAGCAATTCAGGCTATCTGGCCACAGGCAGCAAACCGCAGGCAAGTCACCAACAGTCAGCCAGATGACAGGGTCCGACAGTCAAGCTCAAGTGATGTATACTCCAGTAGTGTAGTAAAGCAGGTCAAAGGAACCTCAAACTGCAGTGACACAGTCCACGGGTTAGGTGTCCCACAGGTATTGTAGCTTCCAAATTGAGGCACAGAGGAAGCTAAGGCAGCTGCAAGCTGGTCCAATCATCAAAAAGCAAGAGACAAGAAAGGTGAGGCTCGATGAGCTATTTATCTCTCTGCCCTTCAATTAATCCCACATGTGTTCATTGGCTAGGTTGGCACAATAAACCTACCTATCACAATCCACCCCTTGCCAACTTGGCACCTGTACACAATTCTTTAGCCATATATAATTTCCAGACATTAATGAAATCACACTTATACTTAACATCAAACATCTATCATGCATATAAATGAAAACACACTGAGTCCAATTGTATCTGATATATCATACATGAACAAAGGAAAGATATTCAATAAGCACATATAAAGAAAATAAACTGATAATCACAAACCTTGTTTTTGCAATTGATCATGTGGTCTTAAAGAACTACCTTCTACTACCCATTCTGTATTTCACTCCTAGTGACACCATGACTGATTAGCCAATGCCATAGCCCACATGTGGCACGTTGCATCTGTTGTTCGGTTGTACATGGAAGTGTTATACTGTGGGAACCAAGTAAACGCCACCTACCAACAATATTGCATTTCTAAAGGATCTTGGTGTCAAAGTGGGTTAAGCATCTGGCTGCTAAACAAAAGATTGGTAGTTCAATCCACCAATCACTCTGCAGAAGAAACATGAGGCAATCTGCTTCCATGATAATGTACAGCCCCGGAATCCTCGTGAAGCAGTTCTGCTCTGTCTTATATAGTTGCTGTGGGTCAGATTGGACAGTTTGGCAGTGTGTTTGTTTTGTTTATTTACTATATTTCTTGTTTTTCTTTTTATATTATTATAAATATCAAAATGTTACATTCATAAACTCATGAAATGGCATGTTTCATCACTTTGTCTTTTTACATTAGTGTCAAAGGGGTAGAAAGGGAACTTTTTTTCTTTTACTGAATTGATGTAGAGTTACTTGATTCTTGGTGAAAACCAAATGTTTATGTAGTGGAATATTTCACTATATTGATTAAACACCACAGACTCTGTAAGTGGCTCATAAATTGTTAAGTCAAAACTGAAACACACTAAATCCTCATATCTTCAATTGATTTGAAACATTTCTATACCAATATGCATTTCATGAATAAAGACCATCTGTTACTGTGTTCTATATTATAAGATTTTTATGTAGGATTTTTTGAGGCCAACTTGCATTTTTTTTCCCAAAAAGTGAATTTGCTTGTCATCCTGATTTTATGCTAGAGTATCATGAATTAATTAAGACAGCAAAAACTCCTTAATCATAATATCCATAAGGGAAGCAATATGGCTGGTAAGTTTTCAAGTTTTTCAATTTTAGGTACAAATAATTCCTTTTAAAATAATCTGATTCAAACATTCATGAGAAATATATAATTCACATTCAAACTCCAACTTGAGGCTTTAGTTTTTTGCTTTTAAAAATAATTATTGCTCAGAGGATACTTTTTTTAAGCATTTTATTGGGGGCTCATACAACTCAACACAATCCATGCATACATCCATTGTGTCAAGCACATTTATATATTTGTTGCCCTCACCATTCTCAAAACATTTGCTTTCTACTTGAGCCTTTGATATCAGCTCCTCATTTCCCCCCTCCCTCTCTGCCGCCCCTCCCTAATGAACCCTTGATAATTTATAATTATTATTTTGTCATGTCTTACACCGTCCAACATCTCCCTCCATTCACTTTTCTGTTGTCTGTCCCTCAGGGAGGGGGTTATATGTAGTTCCTTGTGATCAGTTCCCCCTTTCTACTGCAACTTCCCTCCACCCTCCTTGTATCACCACTCTCACCACTGGTTCTGAGGGGTCTATCTGTCCTAGATTCTCTGTGTTTCCAGTTCCTATCTGTACCAGTGTACATCCACTCAGAAGACACTGTTATAATCAGTAGGCCCGAGTTCAACCCAGGGAAGAAAATCAAATGTAAAGGAAGGAAAACAAACAAAAGGCCAGATCCGTAGGACTGATCTGGATTGGAAAATTCCCCTGAGACTATTGCTTTAAGAGATCATCTTATAGCTAAATAACAGACTGGATCAAAAAAATAGTGATCATCGCCTGTAAGTACTGTCCTGTGCTTGTTTTGAAAATCATCTACAGCCAACAATTACTTTAAACCAAAAATGAGAAGATAGTGAAACTAGATGGATGCAAATGAAACAATCAAAATAAAAATAGAAATAATTACATTGTTTGCTTATTTTGAAGAATATAATAAGCTTAACAATTTGAGTAGAAATTGTTGAAGGAAACCCTAAAATCCTGTCTAAACTTTCCTCAAAATCACACCAAACTATTTTTTTAAAGGAAGAAGAGGAAGAAGGAAACGAACTAATGGAGAAACGAAAAAGCACTACATGAAGGGTAGTAGATCATCACTAAAATATGCATCCAAAATTTTTATATTCTATACTTATACTTCAGTCCAGGTGAAGTGCAAGAGTCAGATGTTAGTGGAAAGTTTCTCCTTACTTTTGTAGCTGCAGGGACTGAGGAACCAAAAAGTGGGAAGACACAACAGGATGCAGGAAGACCACAGGCTGGTGAATGTCAGTGGGTCAGGTTTATGACTGTATTAGTCTAGGTACTTTGGAGAAACAAATTCACAGCAACTCATATATAAGATAGTTTTATGTAAAGAAAATGTGCATCACGAAAACATCCCAACCCATTGCTGCCCAAGCCCACAAGTCCAACATTAACCCATTAACCCAACACCAGTCCACAAAGTCCTCCACCTCACAAAACAGAGGCAATGATGCCGACTGCAGGAGGAAAGCTGAGTCAGTGAACGAACAAGCATCTCAGCACTAGCAGGGGTCTCCACACGGCTGCTCCAGCACCCAGGGCTGCATCAGGATAGGTCCATGTGTCTTCTCCTTGGGGATGTCTTGTAGGAAGTCAATCTTGCAAGCTGAAGCAGGGAACTGCTAAGGCAGCTGCACCCGGTGCAACTATCACAAAACAAGAGACCCGAGAACTAGAAAGGCGAGGCTCACCACCCATTTATCCCTCCGCCTTTCAATTAGCCCCACATGTGATTATTGGCCAGGCTGGCACAATTAACTAACTCAATGACTAAAGAGTTGAAGGAATCCAAGGTCTGCCGGCGAGATGATAGGTCAGATGCAGGCCACTGATGGCTCCTGAAATTATTAGGCAATATAGCAGGCCTCTGGAGTTTCACTCCTGCTAAATTAAATGCTTGGTTGCTGACAGCACATCCTATCATCAGGTTGATGACATTATGTTAGATTACATGATGCCAATCTACTAAGAAATCTCACAATCACATCCATGTTAAGTGTACAATTCAAGGGCATTATTTACACTCACAATGTGATAGAGCTCTCATCGCTATTTCCAAAATTGTTCATCATCCCAAACAGAAACTGTGGAGCCATTAAAGCATAACCTCTTATCTCTTCTCTTGGCAATCTCTAACCTATTTTCTGGCTCTCTGAATTTGCATATTCTGTTTCATATAAGTAGAAGCATTCAGCATTTGTCCTCTTTTATCTGCCTTATCTTTGTTAGCATGTTTTTAAGGTTTAGCAACGTTATAGCATGGCTGAAAATTTGACTCCATTTTATAAATGAGTAATACTCATTATGCTTATCCCATGATTGGTTTATAGACAATTGATTCTCCCTTCCACCAATTTGGGAGTTATTGTAAATATTTTTTCCTCTGAAAATTGATATACAAAAAATTATTTGAGCTCTAGCTTTCAAATATTTAAAGGGGGGAAAAGAAATAAATGGAAGAAATGATGAAATAAGAGAACTGAATGTATAATTTCAAAGGACAGTTCCAGCAGACAAAGTAAAGCATAATATAGTGTGCCAATAAGAGAGGCAGGAAAAAAAGAGGAAGACTCCAAATGAGATGAAATGATAGAGTGACTGCAGCAAAGAGCTCAAAGAGCTCAAAGATAGCAGTTGTGAAGATAGCACAGGAAAGGGCATCTGTTGTCCTGTTGTACATGGAATTGTTATATGTGGGAAGCAACCTACCAACAATATTGCATTTCTAAGGGACCTTGGTGTCTCAGTGGTTTCAGCATCTGGCTGGTAAACAACATGAGAAGAAGCAGCTGCAGACTTTGATCAATAATTGGAATACAGCATGACTCTAGGAAAATAGGAAGTTATCAAAATGAAGTGGAACTCACAAAGATCAATAACCTAGGCATGAATGTGAATCAGACAATTTTGGTTTACTATATCAAGAATGACAAATTATAAAGGAATGGCATCCCATTCATTGCCAAAAAGATGACATCCCTTGTTCCAAGGTCCCACAGTTGAAAACAGAACATTCCCTTTTCTTGAATCAACATTCACTTGGTTGTTGCAAACCTTTGACCATTTTCCTAGAATTCAGAGTTCTAGAAATTTTGCTCTGACAGTTTCTAGGTTCTTTTTTTGTTTGCTTGTTTGTTTGTGTATCAGTGGAGATACAGATGTTCGCAGATGCACACACTGCCATTTTTACATACAGACATACACATACACTTTGATTTGGCATGTTCAACAACAAATAGAAGTTAACAAAGGAGTTTCTATGGAGGGTAGCATATTTTAGCATTAATCCTTTTGGAAGTATAATCCTTCCACGCACTGCCATCCAGTTCATTCCTGCTCATAGCGACCCTACAGGGCTGAATAGAACTGCCCATGTGGGTTTTCAAAGCTTTAAATGTTTATAGGAATAGAAAGCCTCCTCTTTCTTCTGCTGAGTGGCCGGTGGGTTCAAACTGCTGACTTCAAACCCACTACACCACTTGGACTCCTTTCTGGAAGTACAGCACCATCACCAACACCCCTTCTCCAGTCAGAAAAATAGACCATGACTGTCTTTGTGAAGTTTATGAGAAAGTAAGACAATACAGTGCTTGTATGTGCCAGGCAACAAAACGTCTAGGGCTTGTGAGCAAATTCAAAAGGATTAGATCATTTCCATGTCTCAACATTGCCCATAAATGAATGGAGACTCTTTATTAAAGCCTTGCCATTACTTGAGAATTATATGACTGAGATCAATATTTTTCTTTTCATTTCCATTTTGGTTTCTCCAAATATATTGTAGATAATAAATACATTGTGGTGGTCCAGTGTTGTAAAAGTTGTTAAACTAGTGCTCTTAAACAATATTTAAAATGACGTTTTTATTAAGTTGGCATGAACCATGTTGCTGAATTGCTTTTAATATGATAATGTTTGCAGTTTACTATGCCATAAGTGCAGTTTGGCAGTGGAGTGTACATGAATATTTCATCCAGCAAAGGCCATGATTCTGTAATTATAAATAGACCCGCTCCAAAAGAAGTAGACAGATGCTTGTGTTTTAAAGTCAATGTTCTGAAGTCGAGTAGCGGGTAAAAGGCTTGGGACAGACCAGAGGGTCCCCAGGGTGTGTGTGTGTTGATCTAACAGAAAGTAATTTTTAAACACCTGATAATTTGATAAGGCGACTCTCATGTCATCCTTTTCTGTGATGTTGTCTATGTAATCTCTCCAGCCTCCATTATTCTTCCGTTTCTCTGTGCTATGGCCATTTGGAACAAGCTTTTGTTCCAGGTGCAAGCACAGCTCTAAACCCAAAGAAAATGGACATAGGCCAACAAAGAGTTTAAGCAGGCTGTGGGGCTCTTGTGGCTCTACAGTGTGCCACAAGAAAGAGTTGTTCTCTTAACTCTCCTCAATATTTTGGCATAATGTCTATTGAATGTCAAATCAACAACATGAAATTATTTGTATTAGAATGAAAGAAGGAAAAGTTAATATTGTCTTCCTTGCGCACTTCTAGGACACGCTAAGTCTGGCCACGTGATCTAACACCTACACCACCACCTGTTCCCTTTGAGGCATTTCCCTCTCATGGCAACCCCCTGCGTGTCCGAGTAGAACTGTGCTCCATAACGTTTTCAATGACTAGACTTCCGGAAGATGATCACCAGGTGTTTCTTCCACATGCCAGTGGATGGGCTCCATTTCGGATGTTTGCGTTAGCCCCTGGGTGTGGTGACATCGTGCCTGGCCCCGCCCTCCCTCTATTGACTGGTGGCTGCGAAAGGCCTTTGAGTCACTTTTTCCCGTGTGTACGCTTTAGTGCTGTGTTTCTCACTGCCACCCCCACCTTAATTCAATGAAGGTACTTGTACATGCGTGATCATCACTCCACACAGAGATAAGGCTAACGTAGCAGACAATTAGCAAGATTTTATCTGACGATAATTTTCCCTAAGCCTAAAGCTTCACAATAATATCGAAAGCTTCTTCTTTTGAATGTCTCAGAGTCTAAAAGGAGTCTCCAAATTATTGACACAGCCTCTATTACTTTTAAAAAGTGTAGAAAATAAGATCCTGCGTGGCACAGTGGACTGGGTTGCAAATCCCAAGGAAAGCAGTTCAAATCTCCCAGGTGCTGTTTGGGAGACAGATGAAGCTTTCTGTTCTGTTATAGAATTACAGCCTTGGAAGCCCCAAAGAATAGTTTCATTCTGTCCCATGGATTCACCATGAGTTGGAATTAACTCAATGGGAGTGAGTTTGTAGTTTTGGAGTAGAAGGAAAATTATTCTATAAAGAATTTGTTTGAACCAATTAAATAATCAATAATAAATCCAGTCAAAATCAATGATTTTGAATATAAAGCACTGTGTTGATGAGATGTGTGGACTGAAATACCGCTAAAGGTTACTCAATATTTTCTTGTTTTACTAATAATGAGAAACATTGGCAGGGGGAAATTTAACATCTTTTTATAATACTTTCTTATTCAAAATTTCTTATTTCATTTAATACATCTAATTCCAATGAAGAATAATTGTAAGTGGTTATCTTTACACTATGATAGTGTACACAATTAAAATATATGTGGGATGAATGCATTACAGAGAGTGGAAAGGTAAAGGTTTAAAGAAAGAAGTGGATTGTTTGAGTATTATATATTAGTTTATCTGTGGCTCTCATACTTTGTATTGCTTATAAACCAGAAGCAAGTTTGCCTTATACTGTCACATTTCAGGGGAAATTTCTTTTTTAATCTGCACTTTCTTGGAGGATTCTGTTCCTCTCAATGCTAGTTTTGGTTTAAAGTTTAACTTTGTTAACTTTTTTACTTCTGAAAAATATATTATTACCTACTAAGATGCATTTGTTCTACATATTCTACATATTCTGCTCTAATCTCAGGGTATTTTCCTCCATTTCAAATTTATTTTTTACAATACCAAAAAAGCAACCAGACATAGAATATATCTTTATTTTTCTGTTGATCTAATTTATCCTTTAAAATATCTCTGTATTAATTTTAATTTCAAAGTGGGATCCAATTTCAAGTACAGTATATTTGGAAAGTTTCTTAATAAAATAGGCTGCTTTTTCCCCTTTACATTGTCTATGCAAAGAATATCATTGATCTAGCTGAAATAACTCAGACCAATATTAAGTTTACTCACTGTCATGAAATCAATTTCAGCTCATCATGACCCTACAGGATAGTGAAGAACTGCCCCTTGGGGTTTCCAAGACTCTAACTTGTTACCAAGCAGAGTGCCTCATCTTTCTCCCACAGAGATATGCATGGGTTTGAACTTCTGTATTTGTGCTCAGCAGCCCAACTAATAACCCACTACATTATTTAATTTTTTTTCTTTCACATTATATTCCTGAAAGTTATTGTCTGGTCAGTTCACTCTCACAGTGACCCTACATACAACAGAAGAAACTACTGCCTGATCATGCGCCATCCATACAGTGATAATTAAGTCTAAACCAACTGTTGCAGCCACTGTGTCAATCCTTGTCATCGAGGTCTTCCTCTTTTCACTAACTCGTTATTTTATGATGACAGATGTCCTCTTTTTAGGGATTCTTCCTCCTCCTCATAACCTACCTGAGATAGTTAAAGTTTATTGTGCCAACCTGGCCAATAATTGAAGTGCACAGAGACAAATGCCTTGGTGAGCCTCATTTTACTAGTTCTCGGGTCTCTTGCTGTCTGATGGTCGGATCAGGGTGCAGCTGCCTTAGCCAGTGCTCTGCTTCAGCTGGCAAGGCTCACTTCCTGCAAGACATCCCTGAGGAAAAGCCGCATGGACCTACCTTGATGCAGCCCTGGGTGCTAGAGCAGCCATGTGGAGATCCCTGCCAGCGCTGAAAAGCTTACAAGTTCACTGATTCGGCTTTCCTCCTACAGTCGGTGTCATTGTGCGTGTTTTAGGAGATGGAGGAGGACTTTGTGGATTGGTGTCGGACATGTGGGCTAATGTTGAACTTGTGGGCTTGGGCAGCAGTGGGTTGGGATATTTTCTTGATGTGCATATGAGTTTTTATACATATGAGTTTCTGTGGATTTGTTTCTCACATGTACCCAGACTAATACATACCCAAATTACTTGAGACAAGTCTCACCATCCTTATTTCTAACAGAAATTCTAACAGTTGTCTTCTTCTTCAAAAAAAATGTGTTTGTTCTGTTAGTCCATGATATATTCAACATTCTTTGCCAAGGCCATACTTCAAAGGGATAATTTCTTCTTCAGTTTCACTTATTTACTGTGCAGCTTTCTCATCCACACACAATAATGGAAAAAAGGAAAAACATAAATTGAGGTGCACCTCAGTCCTCAACATGATATATCTTCTTTACCACACTGTAATGAATTTTGTACAAGAGAATTCCCCAATGCAGCGCAGTATTTAATTTCTTGATTGTCACTGCCATGGCATTGATGGTGAATCCAAATAAAATATAAGCCTTGACAACTTTAATATTTTCTCCATTTATCATGCTATAGCTTGCGGGTTCAGTTGTGCAAATTTTGTTTCATGTTGAGGTATAATCCAGGCTGAAGGCTGTAGTCTTTGGTCTTCAGAAGTGCTTTTCAGGACCTCTTTACTTTCACAAGCACAGCTGTGTCATATCCATATTGCAGATTGTTGATGAGTCTTCCTCCAATCCTGGTGGCATGTTGTTCTTCACATTGCTCAGCCTCTGGAGTTAACCGTATTTGCTTGATGTATACAGATTGAGTATGTGTAATGAAAGGATGCAATCCTGAGCACACTTTTTCTGATTTTAAGCCATGCAGTAGCCCTTCCTCTATTTGGAGGCATGCCTATGTACAAGCTACACATAAGCACAAGTAAGTGTTTTGGATTCTTGTTCTTTGCCATATTCAGCATAATTTATTATGATCCACAGAGTCAAATGTTTTTAAATAGTCAATGAAGCACAGGTAAACCTCTGTCTTGTATTCTGCACTTCAGCCAAGATCCATCTGGGTAGCCCTAGCCCGACATCCTCTAATAAATCTGGCTTTAATGTCTGGATATTCTCTGTTGATATATTGCTGCAACTGCATTTGAATGCTCTTCAGCAAAACTGTGTGTGTATGTTATTAATGATTAACAAAACCAAATTCATGTCACCAAGCTGATTCTGACTCATATTGGCCCTATATGTTAAAAATGTCCCTGTGAATGTCTGAGACTTTAAATCTTTATGGGAGTAGAAAGACATATCATTCTTCCTTAAAGTGGCTGGTGGTTTTGAACTACTGACCTTGCGGTTAGCAGCCCAGTGTGTAACCACTAGACCACTGAGGTTCATATAGCTTTTAATATTTCAATTCAAATTTTGCTTTTTTTCTCTTTTTTTCATCTCAAGAAATGTCAAATGTGTTCTTCTCTTGATTTTCTAATGTCAAGTATTTGCACATGTTATTTATTTGGCTTTCCTTTTCATCCTGTCCTTTAAGATTGATTCAATTTTTTTATTTCATTATTTCTTCCCTTCTCTTTTGTTCCTCTTCCTTAAGAGCAAGTTTCAGATTCTTTTCTGACCTGCAATTTAATATTTTCTTTCTTTCATGTCTGTTAATATTCTTTTGCTTTCTTCATGTATGAGATCCTACATATCATCCCACAACTTGTCTGAGTTTTGGTTATTAATATCTTGTGTACCAAATCTATTTTTCACTTGGTCTCTAAATTCTACAAAAAATATGTTAAAGGTTATATTTTGGATCTCTTAGCCGGTTTTCATTTTCTTCAACTTCAGCTTGAATTTGCATATAAGATATTGATTGTGCTATCTACATTTATAATTGTTATGATTTCTGTTTATAACTCTGGCAAGGCTCGTGCATATAGTCACCATTTATTTAGTTTTGAAAGGGTATTTTCTGATGGCCACACCAATACTGTGGAATTGGCTATTGTTGAAACTTGGTTAGGATCCCTGACTCACCAGGTATCGAATTAAAAGGGAACCAGAACCATCATGCAATTACTTTCTTAATGCCCTTCTTGAATTATGAATTATTATTAATCTACTGCAAGGACCACCCTTGTGAGGAATGTTTTGGGAAATTTTCTCACAGCACCAAGCAACATGGTCAATGTAAACAGAGCTCAATCATTTAAGAATTCAATCTGTACAAAGCAACATCTAATGAATTGCAGTTTGCAGCTGAACTATATTCACATGACCTCCTTTTCTTAACAGAATCTTAAATTCTATGGCATTGGATAAATTATTGATGTTATCAATGGTATTGCTTTGTACCCCAAGGGGATAATGATAAAAGTTTTTTGTCATAAAACTATAATAAAACCACTAAAGTAAACCAGAGTCATTCATAACCTATGGAGAAGTAGAAGAATTCTATGTTCCCATTTAATTCAAGTGTCAATCCAAGAATAGCTAGTTCTTAAGACATGGGCCTGCTCAATACAGTGAACCCTCGCCACTTCGCGCTTCGACTTCCGCGGCTTCACTCTATCGCGGTTTTTGCGTAACAGCGCATGCTCTGTCATTACTGCCACTGATTGGCTCATACTGTACACCCTTGATGCCATAAATAATATAATAAATAATAAATGATAATTATAACATCCAAAATGTTTTACTGTATTTTCCCTTTTTCGTTTAATAAATTGGGTAATACGAGTGTAATGGTGACTAAAGGGTGTTTTTTCATGTCCTCTATGCTCTAACTATGAAAATATTTGATTTACAAATAAGGAATCCTACTTCGCGGAATTTCATTTATCACGGTAGGGTCTAGAACCGATTAACCGCGATAAACGAGGGTTCACTGTACTCGCCTTCCTGAAGGGATTACTGACGATATGGGTGCTGTATTAGTCTGGGTACTTTGGAGAAACAAATCCACGGCGACTCACGTATAAGAGAGTTTTATGTAAAGAAAAGGTGCATCACAAAAACATCCCAACCCAATGCTGCCCAAGCCCACAAGTCCAACATTAACCCATTAACCCAACACCAGTTCACAAAGTCTTCCACCTCACAAAACAGAGGCAATGATGCCGACTGCAGGAGGAAAGCTGAGTCAATGAACGAACAAGCATCTCAGCACTAGCAGGGGTCTCCCCACGGCTGCTCCAGCACCCAGGGCTGCATCAGGATAGGTCCATGTAGCTTCTCCTTGGGGATGTCGTGTATGAAGTCAATCTTGCAAGCTGGAGCAGGGAACTGCTAAGGCAGCTGCACCCTGGTGCGACCATTACAAAGCAAGAGATTGGAGAACTAGAAAGGCGAGGCTCACCACCCATTTATCCCTCGCCTTTCAACCAGCACCACATGTGATTATCGGCCAGGCTGGCACAATTAACTAACTCAGGTGCTACAGAAAAGTATGGTAAAGAAAGCAGATGGAGCCAACCTATCAGTTGGAATAGTGTCTGGGGTCTTAAAGGCTTTTATTGAAACAAGCAGCTATCTAAATGACACATCAACTAAGTCCACATGGAAGAAGCACAGCAGCCTGTGTGATCCAAAGATGACAAATAACAAAATCTAAATGTGATAAAGGGAAAGATATCAGAGCTCAAATTGTGTATACCCAATTTGCAGAAGGCTATGGAGGACAGTGGGAGCCCAAAATCCATCTGCAGGATACCTAGTTGGATTAAGGCTATGGTAGATCCCTTCTGTCCACAATCGAGGGATGTGAACAGCCTATTATCAAACAGAAAGTATTGTAAACTTGAGGATGGTGGATGAAACTATTTTATAATGTGCTACTTTGTCAGTGGACCTCCCTCTTGAATCTCCCTGAATTTGCTCTAGGTTTAAATATTTCTCGTTTGTTCCTTGACAGAAATTTTCTTCCTGGCTTATTTAATATTGCTGGTTGTTCCCGACCCACAGGAACGTCAACGCAGACCCTGGAGGAGGGAGTGGGAGTTGAGGGGAACAAGAGACACGAGAAATGGAGATGAGACAGTATTCTGATCAAGTCTCTCTTTATTGAGTGAAAGGTTGCAGCCTATATAGGCCAGGGGAAGGGAAACACCCGTCGCACATGTAAATCAGGCCACTTTGGCAATAGACCTATCAAGGTGTCCGGGGGAGCGCGCCCTCAGTAACGGTTTACAGTCTTCAACCAGGTCCGCGAAGTGACGTCATTTTATGCAAATCAGGTGCAGGCACTAGATATGTAAATAGGGTGAAGACAATCCCCTACCCAATTAAGGGGAAGCAGGATATAGGTGCTTTGTCACACCGTGTATGGAAACCCCCTTATCTGTTTCTAGGTAGACTTGAAGGCTAAACTCAGCCCGTCCCAAGGACAGGCTATTCAGAGGGGAGATAACATAATCACAAAACTATGTCACATAGGCGGGAATGGAAATGTACTGCAAGCTCTGACAAAATATAGTGAAGATTGAGCCGAATGGCCCCAGACAGCTGGTGATTTTTTCTTTCTTTTTTCCCCTGTTTTGTTTTGTCTTTGTTTTTCATTGTTTCTATTATGTTCCCCAGTTTATGGAGGACAGAAGGAGCATATCTAGAGACAATAACTGATATCATAGTTTATTGGGGATGGCAAGGAGTGGGATGGGAGAAGGGAGTTTGAGGGGAATTGGGAAGTAAATAATGAATATGGGAGAGGGTAGGGTGAACTAGAACTGATTGTGATGTTGCATATACAACTCTTTTGATGAGTAGCTTAACTATGGAAGGGTATGATATGTGAATTTTATAGCAATAAAACTATTAGAAGGGAAAACATTTCCAATGAATAGGTTGTTGATCTTGCAAAATTCTAACATGATATCACTAGCTTTGTTTCTGTGATCATATTTTCCAAGTACCAATCTTTCACTTTGACATTCCAAACATCATTAATTCTCAATGCATCTTCATTGAATGTTTGATCAATTTCAAACTCTACAATTTGTTCAAAACTTAAAAGAAGCAAACTTCACTTGTTAATGTTTGGCAATAGTAGTTGGCGAGTACATTTGAATAATAGTCATATAAAATTATCTCTTTTTCCTTGGGGTATAGTATTTTTTATGAGAACACAGAAGAAAAATTAGCCCCTTCTTTCTCCTCTTCACCTGCCTGCTACCTTGAGTCTGCATCTGGCTCTGGGGTTGGCTGCTGCTGCAATCTGCCTACCCTGGGTTCTTTGGCACCCTGCCATATTCCAGCCTACTTTGGATCCATGCAATTCTGCCCCTACTGTCCTATGATCTCTCTGCTTCCTGCTTCACCTTCCTGACACATCAAACGTCAGTTGCATAAGTCTAAAGGGAGCTTCAGTGAGCATCCCACCCACAGACCTGAGTTGGACTGGGCTGGACTGTCTCCTTAATATAAATTTCTTTCTTGACATAAAATTATTTTTAATGGGTGTACTTATTTTTATTTTCTCTAGAAACTCAGACTAACACACTAGTATATTGGCATTATATTATGAGTGAGAGCACTATACTTCAGAGTACATCTTGAAATGCTGTTTTTTACAATTAATGCAATGTCATTCTTCTTCCATTTGTAATTTTTTTCATAGTAGTCCTTATGATTTTTCTGATCTCCAACAGCCAATACCAATCCATTGCAGATCACTAATGCCTAGAATGTCAATCTGTATCTGTACTATTTCATTTTTGTCAACTTCAAATTTTCCTAGATTCATACTTCTTACATTCCATAACCTTTTCTTTAATTAACCATTTTATTGGGAACTCTTACAGATATTGTAACAAGTCATACCTCAATTAGATCAAATATAGTTGTACAAATGTTCCCACCATCAGTTTCATAACATTTTCTTTCTTCTTGAACTCCTGGATATCAGCTCCTCTTTATCCCCTCCCTCCCCTGCCCTAACTTCCAGGAACCGTAATTATATTATATATTAGTATTATTACTACCATACCTTACCTCCTCAAATAAATCCTTTCGCCTGCACTTCTGTTGTTCATTCCCTCACTCAGGTTTATACAGTCCGCATTAGTGTCAATTCTCCCCTTCCCCCTTTACTGCCCCCCTCTCTTCCCCTACCCTCAGGAAATCATTGCTCCCATTACTGTTTCTGAAGGGTTATGTATCTTGGCTTTCATGCATCAAATTATATTAATTATACCAATGTACCTATGCAGGTCTGACAAAAATAATGAGGTAAAACAAAGTCCATAATGGTACTGGGGAGGAAATATTATGGATCTAAAGGATAATTACGTATTTAATCAGTGCTATACCCTACCCTAGAAATATCAACCCTTCTGTGTGGCCTTACTATGAGGAACTCTGCAATTATTATACAGGAGGGTTTTGCCCATGCTCCCTCGCACCCATTTTATTGCTTGTTTTTGAATTGCTGATACCTATTCTCATGATCACACAGGCTGGTGTGCATCTTCCATGTGGGCTTTGTTGATTCCCTGCTAGATGGCCGCTTATTTAATTTCAAGCTTTTAAGATCCCAGATGCTATATCTTTCAATAGCTGAGCACCATCAGCTTTCTGCACCACATTTGCTTATGAAACCATTTTGTCAATACTTACCTGGCAGGGGAGACACCATGATCAAGAAGGTGGTTTTCCCAGGGCAAGTCTCACCCATTGCACTGTGGGTGTACTGACCCCTGCGATTTCCCTAAATGCGATTTCCCTAAATGCGGGAAACTGGACTGTATAATTTGTGGTACTGGGGGACTGCGTTCGAGCTCTCCCCTGTAAAGAAAAAAGAAAAAGAAAGAAAGAAAAAAAAGAAAGCATTTTGTCTTCTGCAATCAGTGATCAGCGTTCTTGTTGAGAAAGTATCATATAGTGCCACATTATTAGAATAAACTCTTCTTCTTCTGAGGTGAGATTTAAGTTAAGACCCAAAGTCTATCAGTTTCCTTGTTATATTTACATATATAGACAAGTACACCTATCTTTATATATTTACATATATACATATCTATATGTGGTAGCTACATAATCTGGTGTCAATTTTGGATTTCAGATGATTAAGAGTGTAGATGTGGAGTCTAGTCTGTCAATTAGATCATAGCCAATGAGGCCTCTGTGTGGGCATAGCCTTCTCCTGAGAATTCTGGGAAGTCTTGTACTTCCTCCTTGGAGGCAGGAGACACCTCTCTCTCTGCTCACTCCCTGAGAGA
>NW_022109980.1:5667143-5674477 GCF_000313985.2 Echinops telfairi | reverse complement strand
GTTGCTGACCATCAGTCCTGTCCTCATTTCTCTTATGGTTCCATATCCCAGGACCCACTTACCCAGTAGCACTTGTACCCTTTTAGTCTCAGCAGTGCTGACTGAAAGGCATGCCTCATGCAAGTCCCCATTGCTCTTACAGCAGTCAGGGAAAGAGTGGTCCAGTTCCGCACATCACCCCCCTCCCAGATACACACACTCCATTACACCTTTAGACTTTCATTGTGGTCCCCTTGTGAGCAACCCCCAACCAGTTCAAATGAGTTGCCAAGCGCTGCCCCTGAGTCAGAAATCTACCATCAGGGTTTCTCAAGGACTTCGTGACTTTGCTCCAATTGTTGGTCCGTTGCACTCCCCTCTTGGTTTGCCCCCATGTGGGTGGACAGGCCAGCCTTCAAGGGAAGAGGTCTACTCTCTCGCTTCATTTCCTGTGGAGACATGAACAATACACTCCCCTTGAGTGGATTAATGCCCTGGTCCCCCGTTTTCTTTCTTGTCTTTCTTCTTTCTCCCACCCTTCTGTGGGCCCTAAAGACATATAAGAGGTGGGGTGGGGGGCAGATATATTTCAGCACAGATGCTATTGGCAGCCTTTTTAATATATATATATAATGACAATGCCGCCTTGCTTTGTTCTGACATGCCAGAGTAGCTGGTCCTAAGCCCGGGAGTTTGCAATACGTGCATTTTCTCCTCTGCCCGTTCTGCTGTTTCAACTTACCTCAGCGGGCTCATGGTGTACTTGTCCTTTTGTGCTTGGCTAACTTTACTCAGCATAATATCTTCCAAATCTCTCCACAAAATGAGGTGCTTCATTACATTCCATATTCTTATTACTACTGGATAGTTACAGCCGTTTCTTTCCAATTTCAGTTGTTGCACGTTAGCAAATGAAATTTCTCAAAACTACTCCTTTGTGTCATTCAGGTGGACTCCACTCTGAGGAAGCAAATCTTTCTCAGCTATATTCTGTGGATTGTCCAACATGAGGGGCTCATCTTCTGGCAGCATATCAAGCAGTGTTCTTCCACTGCTGTTCATAAGGTTTGCCTTGACCAGTTTTTTCAGAAGTAGGCTGCCAGGTACATCTGGTTAGTCTTACTCAGGAAGCTCCATGAAAACCTGAAAGGAGAATGACTCAGAAACTCCGCCTATCTAAACATCCGGTTCCGTGATTTCTTGTGCGGGCAGCAAGGACACCCCCTGAGGAAACATCATGGGAAGTAATCTCGTAATCGCCTGCAGATGATCCTGATTCCTGGAATTAGCCAAATCGCATATCCCCACCCACAAAGGGACCCACAAAGGGGTTCTTGACTTATTCTATAAACCCTTGCTAGTCTGTAGAGAGAGCCTTTTGACTCACATCAGAGACCCCTCTCAGGTTTCCTCCAATAACACTGTTGAGTCTATTTGTCTTTCTACTACTATATATATACACACACACACATATATATATATATATACATATATTAGAATATACATATATTCTAAGAAACCTGTCCACCATCAGGGACCCTGCTGGTATTTAAAATACTGAGGTTATAGCTTCCAGCATCACAGCAAATTGTAGGCCACCACTGTGCAATGAACTAATAAATGAGTGCTGGTATACTTGAAAATACTCTAAATATTTAGCATTAACATTATTTCAAACACATCTATAGCACAGAACTACGGTTTATCCACTTACATTTCTACTACATATAATATTATCTTCTTTGCTATTATCATTACTATTATCTTTCCCTCTCTTACAATACAATTCAGGTCAGTTCTTTATGTCTTTCTGGGTAATTCAGTTTCATTTTGCTCTCCTCTTATTTTTACTGAACTTTTATTTTTCAGGCATTCAAAGTATTCTAGGGTGCAATTTGTGTAAAAGATAACACACTAAAAATTTTTTGTAAAGGGTCATATGTGTATACCACTTTCAGTTCCAAAGGATCTTAAATCATTTCCACATCTATATAATGGTTAATCAGACTAGCCATACATCTCCCACTAACTTCATTGGGAATTTTGTGAAAAAAAATGATTACAGGGTCACACCTCCTGAATATATACTTTAATCACATCACCCTCTATTTAAATATTGAAATGTAGTCACCTCTGAGTTTGAACCTAGAGGTATTCTAAAGCACAGCACAACACTGTACAAATTTAGAATAGGGAATGAAATTGCTTCTATTCAAAACAACAGGAAGGGATATTTTCTTAGTTATTCCTTAACTCATAACTGCATCTACTGCTGTAAATAGTCTTTGGGCACCTGAACTAGTCTGTTGAAAACCTCAAACACTGTCCTTTCAAAGGAATAGAGGAAGTTGGATGAAAAGAAGTGATCATATATACATACATTCCTCTTTGGTTGATTTCATTCTTGTAGATACCCTTCAAAGTGAGGACAACTGAGAAAATGTATTAAAACAGAATTGAAATGACAAAGGTGAAAACGTATTCTAACATTTGACTCTCAGAAGAATTTATGGTGAAAATGAAGATTTTGGAAAAGTAATCTCTGAGGGAACCTACAACAAGGTCTCAACATGTTTTGTGAGACTATCTGAATAGTTTGCATCAGTGCTCCACGCTCTTTTCCCAAACTTCTTGCTTCTTCCAACATGGACGCTCTCTAAACCCATAAAATTGACCACTGACAAGTGAGTGGCATGTACTGCATTTACAATATTGTACAATCATCAACTTAGCTGGCTCCAAAATATTTTCATCATCCCAGAATAAAATCCTGTCCCCATAAAGCAGTCGCTCTCCTTTATTCCCGCCCGATAGCTCTAGACAACTACTAATCCATTTTTTGTCTCTATGGATTTATTTATGCTAGAAATTTCATGCCAATAGGATTTTACAATATGTAATTTTGTATGGTTGCCTTCACTAGTTTGATCCTGTAGCATGTATACATAATTCATTTCTTTTTATGGATATACTATACTTGTTTGGTGCACATTTATACTGTTTTCCTTTATTGGCTCTTGCTAATAATACTGCACCAAAAAGTAGTGTATGATATCATTCATCTTGAGCATATATGCTAAGAAGTTGGTTTGCTGAGTCATATGGTAATTTTATGTTTGCTCTATAGAAAAGAACCACCATGCTCTTTTCCACCGTAAGACTCCATAATTTTACACTCTAAACAGCAAAGTATGAGAATTCTACGTAACTCATATCTTTAACAACACTGGTTATTTTCTTTTTTGTCTTGGATAGCCATCCTAGTGGTAGAGAAAGATGTTTACTTGTATTTTATTGGCTATGCAAAGACATTTGACTGTGTTGATCTTATCACACTATAGATAACATTGCAAATAAGGGGAATTCTAAAACACTTAATATGGCTCATGCAGAACTGGTTCACAGAACGAGGAGTCATTTGAATAGAGCAAGAGGACACAGCCTGGTTTAAAGTCAGGAAAGGTGTCTATCAGGGTTGCATCCTTGCAGCATACTTATGGAATCTATATGCTGAGGAAATAATCTGTGAAGCTGGGCTGTATAAAGAAGCACTTAGCATCAGGATTGGTGGAGGATTCATTAACAATCTGTGATATGCAGATAACACAACCTTGTCAGTTGGACAGGAGGTGAACTTGAAGCACTTACTGATTAAAATAAACAGTTGCAGTCTTCATATAGGGTCTAACTCATTGTCAAGAAAAACAAAATCCTCACAACTACACCAATTAACAAAATCATGATAAACAGAAATTACTAAAGTAGTCAATAATTGAATTTTACTTGGACCCACAATCAATGCCTATGGAAAGAGCAGTCAAACAATGCAATAACATCTTGCATTGGGCCGATTTGCTGTAGAAGACCTCATTAAATTGTTAAAGCATAAAGACATCACTTGGAAGAGTCATGGCTCTGACTGTCTCAGCCATGGTATTTTCAGTTGACTCAACTGCATGTGAAAGTTAGACAATGAATATGGAAGGGTGGAGAAGAACTGATGCGTTTGAACTGTGGTATTGACACAGAATATTGCAAGTACCTTTGACTGCCACAAAAACAAATATATCTTGGAACAAGTACAGCCAAAATGATCCTTAGAAGTAGGGCTGACAAGACTTCATTCCATGTACTTTGGACACATTATCAAGAGTGACCAGTCCCAGGGAAAGGACATCATGCTTGGTAAGTAGAGGGTCAGTGAAGAAGAAGACCCTCACAGGATGAACTGGCAATGGCTTTAGCAATGAGCTGGAACATAACAGTGACTTTGGGATGGTGCAGGACTGGGCAGTGTTTTGTTATGTGGTACCTAGATTTATTATGATTTGGAACCACCTCAACGGCATATCAACTGCGGTGGATGTGAGAATGCACCCTGTTGGGTCAGTGGTGAAGTACTCAGCTGCTTAAAAAGTATAGCAATTTTAACGCACAGGAATCTCTGCAGTGGAAAGAGAGAAAGAACAGCCTGCGTCAGTAAATTTAACAGCTTTGCAAACCCTGGGGATCATGCGGGCAGTTCTACTCTGTCCTATAGGATCCATATTGGAATCAACTTGAAAGCAATGAGTTTGGGGAATGGATGTGAAATGCCATTACCTTGTGGTTTTGATTTGCATTTCCTATTCACTATGACGAGAATTTTTATATGTGCTTGTTTGTCATGTGTCTTCTTTGCAAAGTAGCATTTTAATTAAATTGTTTCTCATTTTATTGGTGAATTTTAAGAATTGTTCATATATTCTGATTACTAGACCTATATCAAAATTTGGAAATTTCTCCCCTGTTCTTTGTATTGACTTTTAAATTATTTGACAGTGTCCTTTGATGTACAAGTTGATCTTATTTGTTTTAAGTTTGAATTTTAAGCTTTTTCCTATAATTTTTCATAGTATTTTTGTTGTTCTTAGCGTTAACATAAATTTTACTTTTGTTGGTTCCTTTCATACCCATGTCTGCAATTGTATGCAACTATTGTCTAAATTCATCTGACAGATGGATATTGTTGTTATGCTGTTACTAAAGCTTTAGGTCAAAATAAAAATGAATTACTTGAGTTATTTTATCATCATGCTTCCATTAATTGGATCACAGTTGCTTCCCATAAAATTGTTGTAAAATGAGATAAAATCACAAAGTAGTGCACTGCTTTTAAAAATTGCAATCTCTCAAGTCAAGCTGCCTTTTCCCCTTGATTCATATGCTAAGAATTTAATTTGCAAAGTCCATTTTGAAAAAAAAATTATTACTTTTAATTCAGATTTTCCAAAGGTCTGTGTTTTGCTACACTGTACTTAATATCTTAAAACTTAAGACAGTTTATTAGTTAACAAATACTCTTTTAATAACTAATAAGGTGCTTCATACTTTCTAGGACTTATTAACCCACAGAATCTTTAACAGTTTTCCATTTGACTTAGATTTTCATGAAAACCTAAATAGTTTGTTTTAATATTCTTTAAAATGTCTAGTTTGAGATAGTTGCCTAAAACAGTAACTAAACAAACTCTAGTAGAAATCTTCCTGCAATAGATAATAATGAGCTCTATTTTCAAATTGTTGCAAATCATCTGAGAAATACAGCAATATTGGTATCATTGCGCATCTTTTGTGATCAGCAGGGGAAAAAATTATTTTACTCAGACCCAAAGTATATGTCCATTAAAAAGCAAGAATCTTTGGCATTGTGTTAGTCTGGGTAGACTAGAGAAACAAATTCGTATACACACCCATGTGTATAAGAAAGAGCTTTATATATAAGAGCAATTGAATACTGAGGAAACATCCCAGCCCAGTCCAGATCAAATCCATAAGACTGATATTAGTTCATATATCCGATACCAATATATAACTTCCTCTTCACACTCATGAAACACATGCAATGACACTGAATACAGGAAGATCACAGGCCAGTGGGTGAAGGGTCTTATGGATCCAGTGGTGGTAGAGGTATCTCAGTGCTAGCAGGGCTTTCCACGTGGTTCCTTCAGCTCCAGGGTTATAGTGTAGCTCCATGTGTCTTGCCAGAAAGCATGTCTCGCAGGGTGTGAATCATCTCCTGCCTCCAGTGAGCTATTTATTTCCTTAGTGTCTCCAAATGAGGTCATCAAACTGCGACCTGATTGACAGGGTAAATGCCACTCCTTCACTCTTAAGTCTCAAATTGACAACAGATTATGTAACTACCACAGGCATATACAGTAAGAGAAGCTAGTATTTCCTTAAAGAAAAACTTAAGCATTTGTGAAGAATTAGGCAAAGAGCATGCATCATTAAAAGGTAACAATTTCAAGAAGAATACAAGAGGGCTTCAAAAAGTTCATGGACAAATGGAATTGAAAGATGATAGACATTTCTCATGAACTTTTTGAAACCTCTCTATGGTTGTTGACGAGTCTTGTTAAATTCTTCTGAGGGTGGAAGGCTAGGTTCTTCGCTCCATTTTTACTGGTTTTGATTTTGGGTGAAGCCACAGAATTTCCAGTGACATATGCCTGGAGCAGAGCAGTCTTCGTTTAAAAGTTTTCTTTCCTTTCACTAAAGAGATTCAGACTTTGATAGGGTGTTTTAGTTTTGTTTTGTTTCAGTGTGTGCTAATCGATGATGTTTGACAGTTGAATTCTTTTACGCTCAATTAGAATATATAGGCAAAAATAAAACCCAGGGTAATCCTCACTATGTCCTCCCCCAGGTCCCAAATTCCCTAGAAAACTTGTCTTCTTCTTTCTACCTTTCAGTTTTCATGTGTATGTTATATATATAATTTCCAGGAATTTTAGTTCTACTTAGTGGGTGGAATGGAGGAACGTACTTATTTTACAAGAAGCTAAAATCTGTAGTTGGTTTTAATCTTGATATTTAATTAATTTTGAAATGATAAATATACAGATTATGGGATAATTATGATTATCATGAAGATTTTAACTAAGAGACACTGTTCTGATCTCAGGGAAAACAGGGCCACCAGATAGAACTTCCTAGCAAACTTGACCAGTCTCAGCCAGAATCGACAGGAAGGGCGACCCACACCCTGGGAAATCAGACATGCAACCTGAACTCTTGGTGCTTTGAGAGCATTTTTTCTTTTCATTTTTGGTAAAATAAAAAACAAGTCAATAAAAAGAAAAGTCAACAGCCGAAGATTACTCAAACTAATTGGAATATACAGAAAAAAGAGCCCCTGAATGATGAGATAGAGAATACAGAAGAATGATTTTTACGAAAGATCTGGGGATCAATCTTGAAAACAAGTAAATAAATTGAGATACTTAATACTTTGCACACAAAAGAGCCCTAGAAGCGCAAGAACACGTTGTTCTATTAAATTGGCATTCCAGAATGCACACCTTCCC
>NW_022109980.1:5663359-5666773 GCF_000313985.2 Echinops telfairi | reverse complement strand
TATCTCATTTGCTTGTCTGCATGGTTTTCTTTTAGTTCATGGATTCGACTTTCCTTTACTTCCATTCTATTGCTCAATTAGTGTATTGTGTTTTTTAAATATCTGTTATCTGGCCCCAGAGTCTGTTCTTTGTACTCCCTCGGGGGCACCCTGCTCCTACGGTTGCTCTGCCACACGCTTTTAGTGGTTTGCCTTGGTGCCACAGGGTCAGCCTGGGCCAGTCCCGACACTGAGTCTCCAGTATTGTCCTCCTTAGGGCCCTGGGCCATCCAGGAACGACATGTCTCATAGTGGGATCAGCCATATTGTCCACTCTCTCCATTGGCTGTTCAGAGAGGGGATGTCGTCCTCCAGGCCTGGTGGGTCAGGATGTGCTCCACTCTATCTTCCTCCCCCTTAAGTGCTCCCATTTGCGCTGATCAAACATGCCCCTCTCCCCTAGCTGCAGCTTCACTGCCATCCTCTCAAGTAAATTATTCTGGGGGGAGGAGCAGTTGTCCATGTAGCTGGTATGGGGGCCGAGCCCTCAGGCCCCTCCAGTGGCTCCCCACTCCTTGCCGGCAAGCTGCATTCATCTGGTACTGGCTTTAAATCTGGTCCCTCTTTCCCTGTGGAGACACAAACAATACCATTATTCAAACTTATTGACAAGATCTATTGGGCACAGGATTTTATTATTTCATCCCTTAACTCTTGTATTTCCCTTTGGTGCGTTGCCTTTATCTCCTCTTTCATCTCATCTTTTTTTGCATTCCTTCCCTCATATCCCTTATGACTTCAAGCAGCATTTTGAAAATTTCTTTTTGTGGCAGGTCAATATCTGCTTATTCTATGCCCATCATTAGGTTCATGACTTCTTCAGGCATTGTCTTCTGTTTCTCCTGCTTTTTCGTTGAAGCTGTTAGAACTGGTTGCTGTTTACATGTTGTTTTAGAGGACTTTGGAGCCATCTTCCTGAATCGAAGAGCCCTGGGCTCTCTCTTGGGGGATTCGTATGAGTGCTTCTATGAACTACTTGCCAGTAGCTGTACTGAGGGGTCAGGATATCTTTATATCTTCCTGTGGTTTCACTCTTATCCTGGCCGTCCAGTATTCCATTATTTGGATGTGTTGGATATTCCTCTCATATGACACTGGTCGGGTTGTTGTGGGCCCATGAAAGCGTTGCATCCCTGACTGATCTCTAAGTAAGCTTCATGGTTCTTGGAGCACCTCGGCTGGCCTGTGGTATTTTCCTCTGTGACTGGAGTGCTGAGGAGGGTGTGTGGGTATACCCGCCTTGGTGTAGAGCTCTGTAGCTGGTAAGGGGGTTACTGTGGACAGCTAGATCACTTTGAAGATTGGGTGGGTGTTCCTGCAGTAGCGTAGAGCCCCACTAATGGTGGTCAGGCATTTCCTCCAGTCACTTGTAGGGCCTTGGGATTTAGGCTGGGGGTGCCCCCATTTTTTGTATGGGAGAACCCCCTACTGCTTGTGTGTGGAGAACTGGCATAAGTTCCCCAGATGCTTGCCAAGCTAATAAATGCGGGTGGGAGCTCCCCCAGTTGGGCTTTCAGAGTTGCCTTAGGCAGAGGGGAGTGGCCTGGGGGCCGCTAGTGGCTTGGGACAGGAATGCAAGTCAAAGGAGAGGAAAAAGAAAGAGGAAGACACAGACTGGAGCAACAATATCTAGCAAACTGACACCCACTCACACGCACTCAACTAGATTGCACAGAGTAAACAAAAGTGAAAACAGTCGAAAAAGAAAAGAAAGAAAGTACGAAAACAACAAAAAAGGAGAACTGAATATGCTGAGGCTGTGGTAGGAAAAAGAACAGTGAGAAGAAGAGGAGAAAAGAAGAACAAGTGAAAGAAGAACACAAAGAAAGTAAAAAGGAAGGAAAAAAAGAAGAAGGGGAGAGAATTCAAAAATTAGATAAAGAAATACCTGACCCCGTGCTGTGCTGTGCGTAGTGCTGACTGGTCCTGTGTGGAACACTATCTTAGGGGTCAGGCTGCCCACTGGGAGGACAGGGTTGGCCTATGCAGAGTGTAGGGGTCTGGGAACCAGCAGTGGCATGTGAAAGGAATGAGAGGGAGAAGAGAGAATCATACAAGCAGAGAGAGAATAAAAAAGAACAAAGAAAGAGGAAAGAACGAAAAAGTGAAGAAAGAGAAGGAAGGGGGAAAAAATCCAACTGTGTTCACTAAGATTGGCTGTGATGGTAAAGAGGGAGGAGAGAGAGAAGGAAGGAATAAAGAGATAGCTGATCACTGATTGCTTGCATGTGGGGTCAAAGGGGTTAAGACCCTGCCTCACAATTTCAGGTTGGTGTTCCCTTTTAATGCAGGGACACAGTGGTGCTGGGCAGAATTGGCCTAGTTGACTTGCTTGCCTTAGAGGTTCAACGGAGGTTTCCTCTGCAGCGCAGCATGATGTAGATGTTTGTCCCAGCTGCCCTGTGTGGTGTACAGCACTCCCATGGAGAGCAGGCTGGAATTCCTCCTGCAATTTAGGTTGATTTGCCCTAAGTGGAGGGTAGTTGCCTGGAAGCCAGTAGTGGCATATGATAGGAGATAGTGGGAGAGAAGAGGAGAAAGAGGGGAAAAGAGAAAAAAGTGGGAAAAAGAAGAAAGATAGAAAAAAAAAACCAACACAAACCTGAGCTCCTTGAGACTGACTGCGGTGGGAAAGATAGAAGGGCTAGTGAATAAAGAGAGAAGAAATAGAGTAGTAGGTAAGGAGATAACTGAGACTTGGTCACCTGTCCGTGCAGCTGGAGGAGTTTCAACTCTTCCTCTAGGTAGCGGGGTGGTGTACCCGTTTGATGTAAGGTTCCACAGATGTGGTGTTGGATTACTCCCAATTTTCTGATTTGGTAGCAGGAGCTCCAGACAGGTGATTCCTATTGGATCGCCATTTTTTCCTGGTACCGTAATTTTCTTAAATATTCTTTTTCCCCTCCTCATTGCTTTGGGAGATTAGTTAATAAACATTACAAGCAATTGTGTGTTTTTAAAATTTATTCTAGAAAATTCTAGGAAATAATCCACTCATGTTGTTAGAACAAATGTTTTATTGTACCAATATAAAACCTCAAAAACAGCTTCCCACATATATTTATCTATTTCAGCTGAATGTGCATCCCATAATTTAATGGCACTCATATGCATGTATCCATGATGAAAATAGATATTCTTTTAAGAACCTAGAGATGCTGACAAATTGTAGTATTCATTACTAACATCCCTCAAATTTGCACAGTTCTAGAAAAAGAAAGAAAGAAATCTATTTTCTCTGCTTACTGACTACTGATTTCACAAATTTCACCATTTAAATATCCATTTGATTAATCTGCAAGTCTCTTGTAAGGCAAAATAAGGGAAATAGAGGAAAGAGCCGGGAGGCAAAGAGCATTTATAGAGGTCTAGATA
>NW_022109980.1:5651979-5662132 GCF_000313985.2 Echinops telfairi | reverse complement strand
GAGGGCAATGAATGTACAAATGTGCTTTGCACAATTGATGTATGTATGGATTGTGATAAGAGTTGTATGAGCCCCTAATACAATGATTAGAAAAAAAAGAAAATCTTAGAGATAAGAATATTCTTCTGTTTATTCTGCTCCATCAGGAGGATCAAGGAATAAAGCATAAAGCCCTGAAGGAGTGAAGAGTGTTATGAAAAAGTGCAGAAAGGAGAACATGGGCTCAAAGAAAACATGCATACATTCTAGTGCTCATGTTTTAGGATAAATGTGAATATTTCTCATTAAACTTCTCTAGTGATGGCAATCGTTTTGAAAATCTGGCTTTTAAAACACAAATAACTCTCACAGCTATCACCCATCCTCCAAACCCTTTGAAAACATTTACAAAGTTTTATTTTCAGAGCTCACTGCCTTTTCATTTGATTTTAAGAGCACGGTGCAATGAATGGGGAAGTTGTATATCATTCATTGAATACTCATCTTAAAAAAAGAAAAGCAATCAATACAGGATGCTTTACTTATATTTGTAATACCGTAGTGTATTACAAAAGGAAAAATATTTAAGGTAAGCTTTTTTTTCCCTTCTTTAAGTCTTCAAATAAGTAAGAAATTGGCTACTTCCCTATTAAGATTGTATTTATTTTAATGATAATACTTTTGGTAAACTTTTGATAATCAGTAATATTCTATCCTTAGAGAATTTTTATATATACATATATATTATTTATCATTATCTTTATTGCTTTTCAAATATATGTAAATTTTATTTTTATCTTTTAAAAAAATCTTATGAACTCTACTTTTTTCACTTAATGGGAAGCAGCTAGCAGTCCCATCACCCATAGTAGTTAACAAAGTAAAAAATATTTTCTTATTCACTTTCAAATTTAATCCTTTCAACAATGTCACTCAATAAAGAAATTTACTGTAATTTCTTTTATATTTCAGAAAAGTATGATTCAATAGATAATAAAATACAGATTTAGAAGAAAGGATAATATCCAATTGCATTTTTATAAAGAGGAATCAACCTGTCTCACTTATTTTACTTTGCACATAGAATAAGTTTTATCCAATAGATTGTCTATTAATTGATGCATACACTTGATAGAAATCACTAGCACTTACAATAGAATTGTGCGGTCATTGGAAAATAAATTTTCCCTACTCAGTTCTTGGTAATTGATGTTATAAATCTCAAAAATCTACATTTCTTGCCTTTGAAAACCAAAATTGAAAGCTAATCTTATGAAAAGATGCTATCATACTGAAAATTGTGTGATTTTAATTTATAAAACATCTTCAGTGTTGGATTCTCTTTTTCACAATAGGAATAAATAACTAATTATGTATTGTTTAGTCATCAAACAACCCAATAGCAATTATCATATTTCATTTCCATATCATAAAAAATATTATATAAATTTTAAAAGCCATAAAATATCTTCACATGATGTATCAACAAATAGTTCAGTTGAATTCACTCACATGAAAAAGAGGTCAAGATCATGCATTAAGGAGGCACCAGTGAAAATAGACTTCTAAAAATTTATAGCTTCCTAAAAGCAACAAGAACACTGGCAAAAAAAACCCCTCATTGAATAAATTTCAGAACTCTGGATATTAATCAACTTCTTACAGTCATTCTCTAAATCACCGTAAGAACCACAAGGTTGGGGTGTTTTCAACTTACCTTATTTCTATGGATAATCTTGAAAACCAGCAACCCACAATCCTGGTGAAAACAAGCAGCAAGGTATGCATCAAACAGGGCCCATGGAGCTCCTGCAAAGCCTTATTTCCCAGAGAAGTGTCACTATTTAATTCCTGGGTGGCATATTGGGTTAAGTTTTGATCTGCTAACCCCAAAATCAGCAATTAGAAGCCTCTAGTCTGAGGACCCCAGGGAGCAGTTCTACTCTATACTCTGGGATCATTGAGTCCGAATCGACTAGATGGCAGTGGGCTTAGTGATTCCCTGAGTGCTCCCATTTACTTACAGTAATGTCTTTATTTGCTCTCTGTGTGAAAAAATCTTTTCCCTGGGACCTTTGTCAAAACGAATCATAGGCGTTGTTCAGTGGAGAATAAAATATAAAGTCACTGCCATCGGGTCATTTCCGACAAGGTATAACTGCCCCTGTGAGATTCCGAGATTGTAACTGTCTATGGGAGTAGAAAGCCTGGTCTTTCTCCCTAGTGCATAATAGCTGGAGAAAATAATAAAATACTCAAAAGTTTAAGAGATAAATCTTTACACTGAAATATCATAGTTGTCATTGGGATGTTTTGTAACTACAGAATACATAACCACTTATTCAAGTTGTGAATAAAGTCTATGTTGTCACTGGGTTATTTCCTAAAGATACTCACTGTCATTGAGTTATCTCTGACTCATAGCAACCTCGTGTGGGTCTCCGTGTCTGTAACTGTTGTACGGGAGTCAAAAGCCAGTCTTTCTGCTGAAAAGCTGTTAGTGGTTTCCAACTACCAACCTTGTGGATTGCAGCCCAATGTGTAACCACTACACCACAAGCACGCCTAACTGCAAAATACATAATTATGTTCAAGATGTGAATAAAGTCATTTTTGCTGTTATTGTTAGGAGATGTTGAACCAGACTGTTCCTTCTTTGTAGTCTCTTCTTCGTCTGGAAGCTCTGCTGAGACCTATTCACTTTGGGTGACCCTGCTAGTATTTAAAATACCAGTGACAAAGCATTCAGGAACACACAAGTCACCACAGTATGAAAAACCGACAGAGAAGTAGCAGGAATAAAGCCTATAGGGTATTAGACATTTCTAACACATACCTGAGAATTTTGAAAACCTTACAAATGTTCAGGGCCCTGACAAGCTGAAGGATGTATTCAGACTCAAGGACATTTTGATAAAACTTATTTTTTATCACTGACATCTTGATGCTCAGTGCAAGCAGGAAAGCTAGGTTAAAACAGCACTATCAACTACATGGTTGCTTGTTGAAGACATTTCCCAGCATAAACATAGATTTCACTGACAAAGACTAGGAAACCTATTGGTTTCTGGCATTTAACAAACTCATATTGCAAACAAGCAACAATGGTTTAAAGTACCTTTGTAGAAGAGATTATGATTTTCAGATTTGTCACATTACATGATTTTAAATGTCCTGTTTCAACTAAAAATTATGAGAAATGAGAAAAAAGAAAATCCCAGACATTCAAGTAACTCAACAAATTCCCAGTATGATACTCAAACACAAATCCAAGTAGAAACATCAAAACTATACAGAAAAACAGAAAAATAATCTTGGAGGAAGTATGAAAAGCAACTTTTATAAGGAATTCTAAATAAGATTATTGGTTGATTTCTCATCTGAATCCTTGAATGCCAGAAGGTAGGGGGATGACATTTTCTAAGTGCTGACAAAAAATATTGTCTACTAAGAATTTATATACAATAAAATCACCCTTTGAAAATGAAGGAATATTTAATTCATTCTTCAATAAAGAAAAGGTGTAATAATGCACTGTTGGCACACCAGTCCAACCCGAAAAATATTAGAGAGTCCTAGAGGTTAACATAAAAATACACTAAATAGGAACTTGAATCTACATGAATAAATAAAGAGCATCCGTAGTTATTATGTAGGTAAGGCCAGGTGGTACAGTCAGGTACGGGTTAGGCTAACTAACCAAGATCAGCAATTTGAACCCATGAGTAGCTCCATGGGAGAAACAGGAGGTGTTCTACTCCAGTAAAGATTTAGTCTCAATGAGTGGATGTATGCTTTCCCATGTTTATAGCAGCACAGTTCACAGTAGCAAGAAACTGGAAGCATCCCAAATGTCCAACAGTCGAAGAATGGATAGACTATGGTGCATTCACACAACAGAAAACTATGCATCACTGAAAAACAGTGATGAAACCAACACATACCCTATGACATGGAAGGACCTGGAAACCATTATGTTGAATGAAGCTAGTCAATCAAAAAAGAACAAATATTATCTGAGTGCACTACTAAAAGGAGAAACACCGATTAAATAAAACTCAGAGACCAAGTCCCAAACAAAGGGGTAGAATGTCTGCCTACCAGCCATGAACCATGCATCACCCCCCTTATGTGAACTTCCTCTAATGAGGAGACCTCACATTGGCTGGCATCACTCAAGAAGCGGGGAAAGGGAGAAGACTATCTACTTGATGCTATAAATCGGCAGTTCTTAACCTGCTGGTATCGACCCCTTTGTGGGTCAAACGTCCCTTTCACAGGAGTTGCTGCATTCATAACCATAGCAAAATTACAGTTATGAAGTAGCAGCGAAAATAATTTTATGGTTGGGGTCACCACAACATGAGGAACTGTATCAAAGGGTGGCAGCATTAGGAAGGTTGAGAACCACAACTACAAATCAAGAGGCCCACCACAGGCATGAGAAAAGAATCTTACTAGAGAATCAAGTTGAGACTAGCAGAGGGTAGTATTGATATTTTAGAGGAGGCACTGATAGTTCTGTTGGTGGGTATTGTGGGTAAATGGGGAGAAGCAACCTCAGGAAGGGATGAAAAATAATAATTCTAGGGAACCTAAGATGAGACTAAATCCCATTTATGTTCCTGGGTAGACACTTCGAATATATTTCTACCCAACCCTCAGTGAACAATGTCATGGCCTAAGCACTACGATGACCTTAGAATGTGCCTTACAGGGAACATGGTATCCCCCAAGGGCCACACCAGAAACACTCGATAGAAAACCCAAGCTTACAAAACTGGGCCCTGCCTCAAAACTCCCTGTACCCTTGCTAAATGCCCTGATAGGAGAAGAAGCCAAAGGACGGCCACCCCAAGACTGTGGAAATGGTGATCCTTGGACCTTGGGTGGCACCCATGGCTTAGCATGCGTCCAATGGAAAAGGACCCAGAAACACCACCTATTTAGTACCTCAATGCTCCCCTTGCATTAATATGACAGGTATTAATCTGATAGGCAAAGATCTGCCTTCATAAAAAAATGGTACAGGTAATTATCCGCTAGCACTAACCTCCATTCTCAATGCAAACAGAGTTTAATCAATTAAATTTCAAACTGATTGAGGTAGCAATTGTACAACACTGCTTGATGTGATTGAACTATGAAATGGCATGATATCTGTATTAGCTCCAATAAAATTATTTTGGAAAGAAAAGAAAAAAAGATATCTATCCTTACAAAGAGACAACTCATGGATTGCAATTCCCATTTGAACTATACTCACGTAAACTCCTCACATCAACATCATATTAAATTCCATGTCCTTAGATACATTATTGATGTTACATTGAAATAACTTTATACCCCAGGGAGATAGTTGACAATGTTTTTCCTTTTTTGTTTCTTTTGTTTGTTTTTGTTGTTGTTCCTGTTTTGGCTTTTGTCATGATATGACCACCGAGATAAACCAGAGTTGTTCATAACCTGAACAATGGATTCTGGCCAACCACTTAATTCTAGACCCAATCCATGGCTTTACTCATGAGGAGATTGCTGGAATTAAAGCTACTGCCACAACGTGTGGTGACGAAAGCAGATGGTGTTTGCATTCAATTGGAATAGGGTCTGGTGTCATAAACATTTGTATTTCAACAAGCAGCTATGTAAGTGAGGCATCAACTAAGTTCACATCGAAGATGCACACAAGCCTACATGATCCAAAGATGACGGTAACAAAACTTAAATATGACGAAGGGCAAAGTATCAAAGCTTATATTGTAAAGACTCAATTTGTGGAAGGCTATGGAGGACAGTGGAAGTTCAAAATCCATTTGCAGACTATCTAGACAGATTAAGCCTCTTGTACAGTGGTTCTCAACCTTCCTAATGCTGTGACCCTTTAATACAGTTCCTCATGCCGTGGTGATTCCCCAACTATAAAATTATTTTCATTGCTACTTCATAACTGTAATTTTGATCCCCAAAGGGGTTGCAACCCACAGGTTGAGAACCGCTGCATTGATCCCCTCTAGCCACAGGCAAGGGACTCTAACAATTTTATTATCAGGCAAAGATTATTGTAAACCTTATTATGGTGGATCAAACCATGGTATAATATACCTGGACAGATGACCTCCCTCTTGACCGAATCTGAATTTGCTCTAGACGCAAATATTTTTTGCTTGTTCCATGATTGAAATGTCTTCTCTGACTTTCAAAATATTGTTGGTGTTTTCTTATTTCTTACTCTTTAGTTTTATTTTTATCTTTATGTTGTTATTATTTTCTTCTTCCTCTTTCATTTATTCATTGTTTCGGTTAGGTTTCCCAGTTTATGCATGACCGAAGGAGTAGATGCACAGAGAGGATAACAGATGCAATGGTTTATCAAGGAGATGGTGGGAGGATAGGGGGTTGGTAGGGTAAGGGGAATTGGAGAGCAAACAATGAATGTGGGAGGGAGGAGGCAATACCAGAACACATTGTGATGATGTATAAACAAATCTTTTTAAAATCAATTAAACTATGGAAATGTATGATATGTGAATATTATAACAAGAATACTACTAATAAAATAAAAGAAATCATACTTGACCAATGGTTACCTTGGGTGCAAGAGGAGGAGTTTTTGCTTGGGGGGAATTTATATTAATGGTGGTAGAATAATTTGGGAAAGGATATCAATAATGGTCGTAAAACACAAAGAGTATAACACAAGGTATTGAATTATACATGCAGAAGATTTTAAATTGGAGAATGTTTTGCTGTGTATATTTTTACTACAATTGAAAATAAATAATCACATACATACATAAAAGAAAGTGAATTAATGTAGGTATAATTTGGTGAAAATTTAACATTTCATCATTTGTTTTCCCTTTAGTCTCATTCTTAATTAGTTCTGTCTTATTTACTGATTTCTTTTAAGATTAAAGGTTTTCTATGTTTTATTTTGTCATTGTTGTCAGGTTGATTTATTGCATGATTTTCTTCATATGAAATCAAGAATAAGCCAATATATAAAGATAGTAACTAGACTAATTGTATTTTAAGATTATGACAGGAGAGACTGGGGGAAAGGATAGCTAATAACTATGATTACAAAAAATAAGAAAATATTCTGCAATTTATTGTGGTGATGATTGTGCAATTCTTTTAAAAGATTCAGATGATTGGATTGTATGTTATGTGAATTACATGTAAATAAAACAGTTAAAAAATGTTAGTCTCAGAAACTCACAGTTTTTCTTTGTCTGGTAAGGTCACTATGAATTGGAGTTGACTCACTGGTAAGTGAGTATTTTGCATGTAAGTTTTTCTCCTAATTTAAAAGGTAACTACATAAAAAGTATATATCTTTGTTTCATAGGCATAAGATATATACAAATGTAATTTTTATAACAAATGTGTACAAAAGACAAGAAGTGATGGAAAGTTTTTTTTATATTGGTGACAATATTGGTTCTGATCTAAAAAGGTTTTCATAAATTATCATAGTAATTATATTCCACATGAATCTACATGTAAATAACTTTAAAATATAGTAAAGTAAATGTTAACTATCTTAAAATTGTACACTATAAAATTCTATTTAACATATAAGAAAGCAGAAAAACAAGGTTAAATGAACAAAAAAGAGATAAGACAAAAAAACTAGGAAAGGGACCCTTGCGTGAGGGACTGTCCAATTATCTTACATGTGGGTTTGGGGTGGCCACTTTGTCCACACTCCTTAACGTCAATTTCATTGCTTGTTTTTTAACTTCTGGTACCTATTCCTGTCAAAACCTCGTTATCACATTGGCTGGTGTGCTTCTTCCATGTAGGCTTTGAAGCTTCCCTGGTAGATGGCTGCTTGTTTAACGCCAAGCCTTTAAGACCCCAGATGTTATACCTTTTAATAACCGGGCACCATCAGGTTTCTTCACCACATTTGCTTATGCACTCATTTTGACTTCAGCGATCATATAACACTGATGAAACACAAAACTGTACTCTAGTTCTTTAATATTTCCTCTCCCTACTATTAAAGTCTTCATTTGACCTCATTAATCTTGGTAGACCTGCATATGCTCATTTGAATAATTAAGATCGTTCAATGCATGAAAGCCAAGATAGATAACCCTTCAGAAAGAGTAATAGGAGTAACACTTCCCTAAGGTTATGGGAAGGAGGGGAAGGGGAAAAGGATGAGCAGATTGCAATGATGAATGTATAACCCCAAGTGATGGAAACAAGTAATAGAATTGTATGTGAACAGATACATTGGCTGGTGTAAGATATGGCAAATAATAATGATAATAATATATACTATAACAACTAGGGCTCCAGGGAGGTAGGATGGGGGAGGAAAGGGATACAGGGGAGCTGATTTCAAGAAGATTAAAAGATTTCAAGAAGAAAGAGAATGTTTTGAAACTGGTGGTGGCAGAAATTGTACAGTTATGCTTAATCTAATTGAAGTATGGATTGTTATAATATCTTAAGAACTCATAACAAATGATTAATAATAGAGGGGTAAATATCAAAGTGATAGATGTAAATTCTACTTTTTAAAAATTACATTAAATTTAAATGGATAATTCAAAAGAAAAATATTGGAAGAAGGGATTGAAAAATACTGCAACTATATGTTGTCTGCAAGATAGCCAGCTTATAGTCTATGTAGGTTGTAAGTAAAATTATGTAAATATACAAGATACAATAAATAACCAAATAAAGGTCTGGATTAGCATTACTAATATTAGACAAAATAGATCTAACACAAAATATATTAATAGAGAATAATTTTAATAGTTTTATTGATATAAAATTCACATACCATCCACTTCCAAAGTTAAGTCTCTCTCTCTCTCTTTTTTTGCTAGTTATTAATTTCTTTTTCTCTTTTTAGTCAATCTTTTGTTATCTTTTTGTTTGGTCTCTGTTATTATTAGTTTGCCTGCTTATATAAGCAAGCTCCAGGAGAAAGCAACAGGACTGATGGTTAGGGGGTGAAGGAGGCGGGGGAAGGGAGTGGTGAGCAAACAACGCCATAGACAGGGGAACAATTAGGGAATGAAAATCAGCAATGGGGAGGACATAGAGATCCTGTGGGTGCTGGAACAACAGCAATCTAGCTGAGAGGAATTACTAAGAGGTGGAAGAAGGGCAAGCATGATGGTGGGGCAGGAGGAAGGTAAAAGGAAACAGAGGAAAGATCTAGGAAGAAAAGCTATGGATAGAAGTAAAAGCATAGGTGTGTGCATAGTAAATAAATTAATTCATAAAAATAGAAGCATTGGTCTATGCACATATATTTTTGTATGATGTAGTGGACGGACTTCGGGCCTCTGCTCATGCCTTCCCTCAGTGGAAGAAGACTTTGTTCTAAGAACCTAGCATTCTGTGATGCTCACCCTCTGACACAATTGCTGAAGACAAAATGGGTGCATAAGCAAATGGGGTAAAGAAATCTGATGGTTCCTGGCTATCAAAAGATATAGCATCTGGGGTCTTAATGATTTGAAGTTAAACAAGGAGAGAAGCAACAAACCCACATGGAAGAAACACACCAGCCTGTGCGATCATAAGGTGTCGACAGGATTGGGTAACAAGCATTAGAAGACTGAAAACAAACAAACAAATAAACAAAATATATTGAGAATGATGGGAGTTGGAGCAGAAACCCCAAACCCATCTGTACACAATGGGACATCCCCTCACAGAAGGGTCACAAGGAAGGGATGAGTCAACCAGGGTCCTTATAGCACCGATGAAACACACAATATTCCTCTGGCTCCTTGAGGCTTCCTCAAACCCCACTATCATGATCCCAGTCCTGCCTTTCACTGCAGGCTAGACCAGAGCAAGTGCACAGATACAGATAAGTGATAAGAGCTCATGACACACGGAATCAAAGAACAGAAACATGAGTAGGGATACCAGGAAGGTAGGGGGAAGGTGGGGAGAGGAAAATGGCAATGAGTTGTTATTAGATCTGTAAGCGTCCCCAATAAAATGATATTTAATAAAATAAATTTAAAAATAATAAAATAATTATATATGCATCATCACAATCAGTTTTAGTGCTCCCTCCCCACTTACGCATACATTATTTGTTCCCCAAATACCCTACCCCTCACCACCCTAACTCCAACCGTCACTACTTGAGTTAGGCAGGGTTCTCTAGAGAAAAACACTTATGATTTTA
>NW_022109980.1:5628906-5651758 GCF_000313985.2 Echinops telfairi | reverse complement strand
AAAAAAAAAGACCACCATCAATAACAAAATAAACCAAGAGAGGAAATTTCTGTCATGAAACAAGCAAGAAATATTTAACCCTAGAGCAAATTTAGGTTGGGTCATCTGACCAGGTATCATATGATACCACAGTTCCATCCACCATAATCAAGTTTACAATAATCGCTCTGTGATAGTAAAGCTGTTTGTGTCCTCTGACTGTGGCCAGAGGGCCTCTGCCAGAGGCGGAATCAGACTAGGTACTCTGCAGTTAGATTTTGGGCTCCCGCTCTCCCCCATAGCCTTCCTCAAATTGAGTGTTCACAATTTAAGCTCTGATAGTTTTCCCTTCATCATATTTGAATTTTGTTATTATCATCTGTGGATCACACAGGTTGGTGTGTTGAGAAGAGCATTTTATAAGGCGATATGCATATATAATTTCCCAATCATGCCAAGACACAGGACTGTATTTTTTTAAATTTCATAGGCCTAATTTCCTGCTCAGAACAATCTTTAAAAAGAACTAAGTTATATCTTGTGACATACAACAACTAAAACCTGTTATTCCTTTTGTGGTTCATAATCCATTCATTTGAAAATTAATTTTGGCACTATTCTTAGTACTTCAAAGGGGATTTCTTGCTATTTTTTCTTTTGTATACATTATGAGAATCTTCTTTCAGTTAGGAGAGCTCTCAAAGGCACATATTATTTATTAAAAAGTACATTAAGTATTGTTGACATTTTACTGTGAAAACTAAAGAAGCAAAGATTGGAATGATAGGAAGCAGGCAAGTCACCTAATAAAATTAATAACCACGGATTATCTTTGAAAATGGAAATGTTACCTAATCTAGTTATGTCTCAGTTTTCCCTTCTGCAAAATGGAGGGTAATAATAATGCCTAGCATATAAGATGGCTGAAATAAGTGAAAGAAAACGTACTACATTATATAGATCATATGAGTATCTGGTGCAAAAATAAGTACCCAAGTTTTCCTCAGAGCTAATTTCATTGAAACATGAATAACATGTTACAGTAGATTCAACATCCTACCAGTGCATGGATCATTCTCAGACTGTTTACAAAATGTTTATTTTCCATTATTTTGTCTAAACATTGCTCTTAATGTAGCTGCTGTTGTCCAAGAAAATGGCTCATGTGGAAGACATGATCTATGGCTACTGTCTCAGATTAGTGAGAGTGTGAGAGAAAAGCTATAAAGCATTACAAAAATGTCTTGCCGAAGGAGAAGGGAGTAAATAACCATTACCACTACCCATTCACGCCAAAGGAAAATACAAAATAGAATTGAAATAGTAGTGACAATGTATTCAGCATGTACTCTGTACCAGATTCTAAACTGTGCCTCAATTCACCTTGACAACAGCCTTATGTTATGAAACTATATGAATCTTAAGAGGAGAGCACTATTGTTTTTCCTGTTATGATAATGAAGAACCTGAACTTAGAATTTTAGTGATTTGTATCAGACAGGAATTGAATTAATCCTTTAATTAACAGAAACCCAAACTTAGTGGATTCAGCATATAAACTTAATACTAAGTTCAGATTTAGATTGTGGCTAGTTTTGGCTTGGAGTCTCAAGGATATCAGCACTGCACTCAGATTCTCATTGTCTCTCCCGCATTTTCCCAAGGTAACTGTGGGGCTGAGAGCTTCAAGTAACTGGGCACATCAACTTTGGCTTACTCAAGAGTTTTACCCCAAAGTTTCCCTTCTGTCTCTGAAAATCCCCTCTGCAAAAAGTTCTATGGAATTTAATTTCTAGTTCGGACAAAATCACAACAAAACCCACTGCCATCAAGTCGATTCCATCACATAGCAACCCTATATAGATTATAAATCTCTACAGAAAGGGCTGTTGGGTTTGAAATCCAATCCTGACAGAAATGCAAGGTCTACCCAAAGCTCCAATACCTAAGAGAGTAGTCATAACAATGAACAGCAGAATGGATTTTCTCCTGGAGGATATATAAAGTGTCCACTGTTATTGTCCTTAGATGGCATTGAATAGGTTCTGACACACAATGATCATATGTATGAGTACAATAGAACTAAACACTGCCCAGTCCTGAAACCAGTATTTGTCAATTTGTCCTCCTGTGGTGGCTTGTGTGTTGCTATGATACTGAGAGCTATGTCACAGATACATTGACAAGGGGCTGCCAAAAATTCAGGCCAGATTCAGAAATTGTTGTTGTGAGGTGCCATCAAGTCACTTGCAACCCATAGCGAGCTTATGAACAGCAGAATGAAACAATGCCCTGTCCTGCTCCATCTTCACAATTGTTTCTATGCTTGAGCCCATTTCTGTAGGCACTGTACCATTCCATCTCATAGAGGGCCTTGCTCTTTTCTGCTGCCCCTCTACTTTACCAAGTATGATGTCCTTCTGCAGGATTGATCTTTCCTGACAACATGCCTGAAGTATGTATGTAGAAGTCTCTCCGACCTCACCTCCAAAGATCACACTGACCATGATTTCGCCAAGACAGACTCATTTCTACTTTTGGCAGTCCGCAGTACTCTAAATATTCCTCTCCAGCACCACAAGACAAATGCATTGGTTCTTCTTTGGTCTTTGTTATTCAATGTCCAATTTTCACAGGCATGTAAGACTATTGAAAACACTAAGTCTTGGATCAGGCACACCTTAATCTGCAAAGCGACATCTGTGACATTTTCAACACTCTAAAAGAGATTTTATGCAGTAGGTTTACGCAATGCAATACATCTTTTTCTCTCTTGACTGTTGCTTCCATGAGCATTGATTATGGATCCAAGGAAGAAACAATCTTTGCCATCTTCACAATTTTCTCCACTTATCGCGATATTACCTATTGGTCCAGTTGTGAGGATTTGGGTCTTCTTTACATTGAGTTTTAATCCAAACTGAAGACTGCCATCCTTGATTTTCATCAAGTCCTTCAGGTCCGCTTCAATTTCAACAAGCAAGGTTGTCTTATGGGCATATGAAAAAATAGCTCTTTCTCCAATCCTGATGCCACATTCTTCATAAAACCCAGTTTCTCTGATTATTTGCTCAGCATACAGGTTGAATGAGCACAGCGAGAAAATACAACCCTGTTGCATGCCTTCCCTGATTTTCAACCATGGAGTATCCCCTTTTCTGTTGGCACAATTTGTCCTGATCCATGTACAAGTTCCTCAGGATCCTGTTGACGTGTTCTGGAATTCCCATTCTTCTCAAGGTTATCCAAAATTTCTTACCATCTACACATATGAATGCCTTAGCCTAGTCAACGAAATACCAGTAAATATTTTTCTGATATTCTCTGCTTTGAGCCAAGATCCACCTGAAATCTGCAAAGATTTCCCTTGTTCCATACCCTCTTCTGAATCCTGCCTGAATCCCTGGAAGCTCCCCGTCAATATACTGCTGAAATTGTTGTTGTGTGATCTTCAACAAAATGTTACTTGCAGATGATATCAAGGATATCATTCTATAATTTAACCACTCTGTTGGGTCACCTCTTTTTGAAATGTGCAAAAATCTCTTCCAGTCAATTGGCCAAGTAGCTGTCTTCCAAATTTCCTTGCTCTGAAAAGTGAGTGCTTCCAGTATTTCATCACCTTGTTGACATGTTTGATTGATATTCCATCAAGTCCTGTAGCCTTGTTTTTGGTGTCTTGTTCAGTGGAGCTTGAACTTATTCCTACAGCACCATTGGTTCTTGCTTGTAAGCTGCACCTTTAAATGGTTGAAGGTTTGCTAGTTCTTTTTGATACATTGACTCTGTAGATTCTTTCCATCTTTTTTTAATTGTTTCCCTCATTCAATATTTTGCCCATAGAATCTTTTAAGACTGTAACTCAAGACTTGGATTATTTTTTTTCTTGATTTCTTTCTGTTTAATATATGCTGAACGTGTTCTTCATTTTCGGTTTTCTAACTTGAGGTCTTTGCCCGTTTCATCATAATATTTGACTTTGTCTTCTAGAGTTGCCTTTTGAAATTTTCTATTTAGTTCTTTGACTTCATTCTTTATTTTGTTTGCTTTAGCTACTCTATAATTAAGAGCGAGTTTCAGGGTCTTTTTTGTCACCCACTTTGATATTTTCTTTCTTGTCTTTTTAATAACATTTTTGCTTTCTTCATGAATAACGTTCTTGATGTCCTCCCACAGCTCATCAGGTTCTGTCATTACTGTTCAGTGCCTCAAATCTGTACTTGAGATGTTCTTGAAATTCAGATAAGATAGACTTAAGGTTGTAGTTTTACCCCTGTGGACTTGTTTTAATTTTCTTCTGCTTTATTCTGAACTTATATATGAGCAAAGTGGTGGTCTGATCCACTGGCCTGGCTTTAGCAGCTGATACTGAGTTTCTCCATCGTCTCTTTGAACAAATATAGTCAGTTTGATTTCTGTGTATATCATATAAAGATAGAGTCACCTTTTGTGTTATTGAAAAAATTATTTGCTATGAATAAGTTGCTGTTCTTGCAAAATTCTATCAAGCGATCATTAGCTTCATTTCTATCACCAAGATTATATTTTCCAACTACTATTCATTCCTATTTGTATCTCACTTTTGCGCTGCAATTGCCAAAAATTAACTATTGGTCTTCATTGAATATTTGATCAATTTTTGATGAAGACATTGTTAAAATTCTTCAATTTCTTTGTCACTAACTTCTGTGATTGGTGCATAAATTTCTATAAGAACTGTATTGATTGGATTTCCTTGAGAGTGGATAGACAGAACTGCACTTCAAGATTGATTTTGTAATGTCCTTTTTAACAATGAATGCCATGCCTTTCCTCTTGATTCTGTTATTCCTTGTATATTAATCACGACTTTCTGATTCAAAATCTCCAACTAGTCCATTTCCGCTCACTACTGCCTAGGATATCAATTTTTATGCTTTCCATTTCATTTTCGACAACATCCAATTATCCTAGATTCATACTTCGCACATTCCAAGTTCCTACCATTAGCAAAATTTTGCCGCTGATTCTCCTTACCTTGGGTCCTGCCCCACCAGCAAATTAAGAGCACAAAAGGTCCACTCCTACAGGTTTTACTGCACTCAAATCACCATGGTCAACTCCTTCCTGGGAAAGCAGCTCCTCCTCAGTCACATTTCAAGTGCCCTCTGACCCTAGGAGCCCATCATTCACTATCTCCAATAATGTTCTACTTCCATTCATTAGGCCTTCAGTATGTGAGAGTGTTTCAAAATTATGCATAAGGTTTTCAGTTGTTGCTTCCTCTGAAGGTGGCACCCAATTTCTTCTTTGTTGTCTGTTCTTCACCGAAGGCTTTCCTCTTATTGCTGCCCCTCCACTTCACCATCATGATGCTCTTCTCCAAGGAAGTCTCTCCTAATGGTGCAATGTACATGGACGAAGTCTTATCACCTTCCTTGCTTCTAAAAAGCATTCTGACTGTACTTCTACCAAAACAGATCTGTTCTTTTTGCAGTCCATGGTACTTCCAATATTCTTCATGAAAGCTATAATTCAAATACATCAGTTTTTCTTTGGCCTTTCTTATGCAATCTCCAATTTTCACATGCATATGAGGTGATTGAAAATGCCATAGCTTGGGTCAGGTGTGCCTTAGTCCTCAAAGTAGCATCCTTATTTTTCAATGTGGATTTACTTAATGCAATATGCCATTTGAGCTGATAGCTGCTTCCATGCCCACTGATCGTTAGTACATAGTAACTACTCAATAAATGTTAACAATCCTTCTCACAATGAGATTCAAGATAGATATGTTAATAATTTGTCTCATATGTGAAAATAGGTGTGATGCTGATACTTACCCTGTAGAAACCTTGTGAGGATTAATGAAATTATGCATGCGCTATCCCTGCATGTAGACTGTGCTCAATATGTTAGCTATTATTACCTTCATTTTATTTATGAAGAAGTTGAAGCACAGATGAGCAATTAAAAATCCAGGTCTGTATGCAGTAGCATGAGGCCAAAGCCTAAAAAAATTCACCACCGAGAACCATTCATTTTTCATCTGATTAGCGAAGCACCATTTAAATGCACAGATGCCTTCTGGGAAGGTGGGGAGGACGCTTAGCTATCTCTTATTAGTACATTAGCACAAATTGGTTCTAAAATTAGCTAATTGACACATCAGGTGGCCCAGAAAGACGGCCCTACAAGATGGGAATTCCACATTAAATGAGGGGTAAGTGGAGGTAATAACAGCAGCTATGGAGCCTTTAGGTTACAGAATCTAGACACTGTGCCAACAAAAGCAAGCTCCAGAAAAGGGGTAGCTCCAAATGGGTGTATATCAAGACCTAATTTCTCCAAGACTAGCTCACTTCTTTTGATGTTCCTGTTGGACTGTGTGCTGGGCTGGGCTTTCCCTTTTAATTTTATAACTAAATTCTGTATTTCTGAGCCCACTAACCTCAGGCCACACAATTGGCCAGGGAAGAAGCGGCACTCTTGTACAAATCAACAATCAATCCAGGTTCCTTCTATAAAGGAAGGAATTAAGTTTTACAGGAATCTTGCTGGACTCAGGCTTTCCATTGACCACCAAATCAACTGTCAATTTTTGATTACACGTCTTCTCTTTATACTATCCCGTTTTATATTTTACACCTTGACATTGGTTCAAAAATAAGTGCAGGTGAATGCCAGGGCAGGCATGTAAAAGAGGAGGGGGCAAGAGACACATTTTATCTGGAAGAAGTTCAAGCTCTATCAGAGTAAAAAATGAATCATGTGGGGAAGTGATATTGAAATTAGTTAGACTGGAGAAAGTAGGCTACATTATCTTGCTCTTCCGGGGCTAAGAGTTGTTCATCATGAGAATGAAAGGTAGTAGCAATAAAAGAAGAGGCAGGTAGGGGAGTTTAAATACCATTTCCCAAAATGTTTCTAAGGAACTAGTGAGACAGGAGGTGAATGACTTAAAAGAACAAGGTAGCAGGTGGATAATGCACAAACACATATTTAAATAGAAATCAGAGTTTTATTTAAACACAAGAAGTTGTGTGTTTATAAGAATGTCAGCAAGTGAGAAAAAGTCTGTTATAGACTTCTTTGTTCTTTTATTGTTACCCATATTCAAAGATGCTAAATAGCAATGGGAACATGGAATGAATACAAGGACCCATTCAATGATGTTACAAAGAGCTATTCGATCTAGTACTCTCCTATTTTGGTTTTTAAATTCAAGATAATTGTGAAAATTTTCTGTAACACTGTGCTACAAATTTAATTGTGTCCCCATCCCCTCCATTCCAAATATGTTATCCTCACCCCTGTAAACCATTCTAATTGCCATGGAGTTGATTCTGACTCATAGTGACCTTATAGGCTTATACTCTCAAGTTTCCATAACTGGTCATCTTTGCAAATTTGAACTGTTGACCAGGCAGTTAGCAGCCCAATGCTTAACCCATTGCACCTCCAATGTTCTCATACACATACCCTGAGCTCTCTCTGTCTTTCTCTATGTATCTCCATAAAATCTCCCGAACACTCATCTGACAGTGTTGAACAGTGGCGGCTTACATTTTGCTGTGATAATGGAAGTTATTCCACCAGGATTTGGAAAACTAGCAGGGTAAAAACTATGTGAACACATTGCAGTGGAGTTTCCAGATTAGGAACAGACTAAGAAATAGGAATAAATCATCTCTACCTCAAAGGTATTAACCCCGGAACACATTGTGAATAGCAGCAACTCATTGTCAGATAGAGTTCCAGAATATGTGTCCCTCAGGTTGTAAGGTACTCAAAATATGACTGAGTAAGATCTGCCTCCTGGAAGTAAAGTCAACTTTTATGACATGGATGGAGCCCAACTTTCAGCACCATCATTTACTGATGGACTATGACTCAAAATGAGAAGAAATAGCTTTAAGTGTTCACTATTATTCAGAATATGGAAAGTATGAGGTACAAACTAGGAAAATTGTAAGCCATTAAAAATGAAAAAAATGTATAAATATCAATATCTTTGACATTGGTGAGATGGAGAAGACTATTATTGGCCATTTTGAATTGGACAGTCATATTATTTACCATGCTAGTAATTCAATGGGAATATGATGACATTCATCATCAAAAAGGATATATCAAGATCTTTCTTGAAGTATAATGCTGTCTGTAATAGGGTGATTGCAATATGCCTACTAGAACGGCCAGTTAATACAACTATTATTAAATGTATGCACCAACTACTCAAGTCAGTGATGAAGAATTTTAACAACTTCTTCACACTGAAACTATCAAGCATGTAATCAAATGCATTGATATTTACTTATGATTTAAATGCTAAAGTTGGAAACAAAGGGGGAAGGGTCAAATGAAAAACTCACTGCCATCAAGTCTATGCCAACCTATAGTGCCCCTACAGGACAGGGTAGATCTGCCCTGTGAGTTTCTGAGACTGCAACTCCCTACGAGAGTAGAAAGCCTCATCTTTCTCCCATGGAATGGCTGATGGTTTTGAACTGTTGACTTTGCAGTTATCAGCCCAATGAGTAATCATTATACCACCAGGGCTCCCATGGAGAAGGAAAGTAGCTAGACAACACAGCCTTCTTGATAGAAACAAAGCCAGAGAGCACATGATAGAACTTTGGAAGACCAAGTTTGTAATGGTAAATATCTTTTTGAAACAACATAAATGGAAACTATACAGGTGGACTTCACCAGATGGAATGCACAGAAATCAAACAGCATATCTGAAAGAAAAGTCTACAGAGCATCTCAATATCATCATTCAAAACAAGGCGAGGAGTCTACTGTGGAGCAAATTGTCAATGGCCTATATGCAAGTTCAAGTTCAAACTGAAGAAAATAAACACAAGCGAACCAAAATTTAACATGAGTATATCCTACCTGAATTCAGAGAATATTTTAAGAACAGGTTTGACACATTTAAAACTAATGATGAAAGACCAAACAAGTGGTGGAATGACATAAGGAACATAATACATGAAGAAAGCAAAAGGTCATTAAAAAGACAGAAAAGTAAAAGAAGACCAAAGTGGGTGTCAGAAGAGACTCTGAACCCCACTTTTGACCATAGAGCAACAAAAGTTGATGAAAGAAAAGATGAAGTTAAAGAACTTGACTATTTCAAAGGGCAAACTGAGGAGACAAGCTAAAATATTTTAATGAAATGTGCAAAGTTCTAGAGTTAGAAAACCCAAACATGTTCAGTATTTCTCACGCTGAAAGAAATGAAGAAGTAGTCAAGTTCCAAATTGCAATATTGAAGGATTCTATGGCCAAAATATTAAAAAATAAAGTATTAAAAGAAAAAAAGAAGGAATACAGAGCCACTGTGTGAAAAATAATTAAATGACATGCAAACATTTCATGAAGTAGTATATAATCAAGGTTTCTAAAAGTTTTTTCAATTTTATTTTGAGACAATAGTTAGCTATCATTACAGAAATATTCTTATATTACAATATCACCATTTTATCAGTAAATAATAATAAAATAAAACCTCTAAATATTTTGAACATATTTCACTTGGTAATAGAGTAAATATTAAATTTCATGACAATAGTTACATTTTATGTATAGAAAAAAATTTGTAGGTTATCAATAAAACTTAAACTTAAGCATTACACCTACTCTTCACTTATCAACTATCTCATTATCCAATAGTTTTCATTTATGCCATAGTAAAAGTCCACTACCACATTGTTTGGCTCATTCATGAAGTAAAACTGCTAGTAAAGAATGCTGCCATATGAGGTTATGTGTCAAATTGGCTTGGTGATGGTTCTCAGTGGTTTAATGATTTTGATACAGTCAACCTCCATTTTTGCATAATGTTGATTTCACATGATGACCTGGTCATTGGAACCATGTGGATAAGTGAGGAGTGGGTGTAGGGTAATACTTTTATAAATAAGTTGCTTTAATGTTTATCTTGCAAAAAGAAAAACCTTTGACAAATGATATTTTGGCACCCTCTGAAATTCCCAAGTCTCTGCTCTTCTTCAAAAAGAGACAAATGTTATAATTTTATGAATTACTGCAGGAAAAAAATAAAATAATAAATAAGTAAATTGCTCTTGGTGTCCGGAAAAGATAAATACAAGCTATATGTTAATGCTCAGCCTTAGAGCTGTGGCTGAACAACTACCTGTTCACAGTGCTTCACTGGAATTGAAGATTTTCGCATCCTTTGTCTTCCTCAAAACACTGGTGGTTTAGTGGTGATTCATTGGGCTGCTCACCATAAGATCAGAAGTTTGAAAACATCATCCGCTCCTCGGGAGAAAGACAGGGCTTTCTATTTCCTTAAAGAGTTACAGTCCCTGAAATCCACAGGGCCAGTCTGCTGTGTCCTGTAGGATCGCATTGGGTCAGAATCGACTGTACGGCAAAGAGTTTGTTTTGGTTTGATCTTCCTCAGAAGTTCAACACCCATAAGAAGGCATGAAAAGGAGGAGACCTAGGCACAAGTAGAAGTTAATTGTTTGGCATTAGCACCAATCAGGGGTTTTCATTTATTTTATTTATTTATTTTAAACATTTTATTAGGGGCTCATACAACTGTTATCGCAATCCATACACACATCAATTGTGTAAAGCACATTTGTACATCATTCTCAAAACATTTTCTCTCCACTTAAACCCCCGATATTAGGTCCTCATTTTTCCCCTCCCTATCCACTCCCCCCTCCCTCATGAGCCCTTGATAGTTTATAAATTGGTATTTTGTCATATCTTGCCCTGTCTGACGTCTCCCTTCACCCACCTCTCGGTTGTCTGTCCCCCATTACTTGTAAGGCCATCTGTGATCCTAGACTTTAAAGAGAAGCAGAAGTTGAGAGATTTTAGCCAGTTGTCCCTGGTAACTGACTTGGGTATTCTTGGATATTTTCCTAGAGCAGTTTTTCTCAATAGGTAGCACACATTAGAATCACTTGGAGGAATTACTGAAGTCCACCCCTGAGGTTATAGTTCAGTCTATGTGCGGTGGGCTTGGGAATTTGCATTTGTAACAAGTTCCCAGAAGCTGCTGGTCTGGGGATCACAGGGAGAACTCCTGGCCTACGGGGGTTTTATGAATCTCAGTGAGCCCCTGATGCCATGCTAAGACAAATACAGTAAAACATTTTTAGAACCTGGGTTTTGATATGAGGTTAATCTAAGTAAATCATTTAAGTGAGAAATAATGCACATGAACTTTGATGCAAACACGGCTGGACAGCAATCACAAAAGCAGTGACGGGCGCTAAGCAGAGTGGCCCTCTGTGCTGTCCTCTGGGGGCATACATGGTTTCACTTACTTTTGTGAGGGAAGCCTGGACCTGAACTTACGGATCAGCACCACAAACTCCGCGCGGTGGTTCCAGAGATTTCAGAGCTTTGCCTCGCGGTGCCTGGCTCCTGGGACTCCTCAATTTGTGCTGGTACCAGATGTATAGTTTTCTTTGTCTTCTTAGTACTGTATTGTCCGGGCCTTGGCTTCTGAGATGCTGAAGGGAAGCCAGAAGTCCTGGGACATTCATAGGTATGGATTTTTCCTTTTGTAAATGTCTTAAAAATGGCTTTATGGGCATATAATTTACATATCATACAATTTAACAATTCCGTCATATTAAGAATTGTACAATCCATTTTTACACTCCATCAGCACAATCCATTTCAGAACATTTTCTTCTCATACTCATTGATGTTATTCTGTTTCCCCCAACCTCCCCTGCCGTGGCCCTAGATAATTCATAATCCAGTTACAAATTTCTAGACAATAAGAAATTATTTACCATAAATAATTTATGAATTCAGAGTCAAGTTAAGATCATTTGTCCTGAAACTTTTGAAAATAGAAGTAAAAATGACAGGCTTTGATCCACAAAAAGGTTGGGCACAGTACTCCACTACTGGTGTGTCGACTCTGATTTGTCGCGAGCCCAAACAAAAGAGTTCTAGGCACAGTCTGGTCAGCTGTGGCTCATCTGAGAGGCAACCCTGCGTGAGCAGCATGAAAGCTTTGTTGGCAACAACTTTCTTCTTCAGAAACTTCATACAGTGGGCCTCCAGGGCAAGCATAGCACACTACTTGGTGGGTTAGAAGGTTGTCATGACTGTCTCTAGTCTGCTATGAGCCTCATCTGAGTAGAGGAATTGCATCAGGGGCAGGAAGGCTGCAGGCTCCATGCCATAAAGTTGCAGCCAAATATTCTGGCTAAGAGCTCTTGACCATGGGCTTGGTGGGCTGCCAGTAGTACGCTGGTTTGCACAGCAGCATCCCCCTATCCCATGCCTCCTTGGTCACGGTTCAAGCACTGGACCCTGGGCCTGGTGGGGATGACCCAGGGCAATGAGGTTCCAGGGCAGCCAACCCCGAGCAGACACATGGAAGAAATGATGAAGTTAAAGAGCTGAACAGAACATTTCAAAAGGCAGCTCGAGAAGACAATGTCAAATATTATAATAAAATGATCAAAGACCTAAAGTAAGAAACCCAAAAAGGAAGAACACACTCAGCATGTCTTAAACTGAAAGACTTCAAGAAAAAATTCAAGCTTAGAGTTGCAATAGTGAAAGATTCTATGGGCAAAATATTGAATGATGCATGGAGCATCAAAAGAAAATGGAAGAAATACACAAAGTCCCTGTACCAAAAAGAACTAGCTGATATTCAACCATTTTCAAGGGGCAGCTTATGAACAAGAACCAATGGTGCTGAATGAAGAAATTCAAGCATCACTGAAAGAATTAGCCCAAACAAGACTCCAGGCACTGGTGGAATACCAATTGCACTGTTTCACAAGCTGATGAAGCACCGGAAGCACTCACTTGTCTGTGCTAGGAAATTTGGGAGACAGTTACATGAACAACTGACTGGAAAAGATCTATATTTGTACCTATTCCAGAGATGGTGACTCAATGGAAAGTTCAAATTATAGGACAATATCATTGATACCGCATGCAAGTAAAACCTTGCTGAAGATCATCCAACAAGTTTCATCAGAGAGCTACCAGAGGTTCAGGCTGGATTCAGAAGAGCAGTTGGAACAAAAGATATCACTGCTGATCTCACATGGATCTTGGCTGAAAGCAGAGAATAACAGAAAGTGGGTGACTTGGGTTTTATTGACTATGCCAAGGCATTCAGCTGTGTGGATAATAACAAACTATGAAAGACTTCAAAAAGACTGAGAATTCCAGAATACTTCATTGTGTTCAAGTGGAACCAGTAGTGCATGGATCAAGATGCAGTTATTTCAGCAGAACAGGAGTATACTGCCTGGATTAGTCAGGAAAGGTATGTGTTAGGTTTGTATCCTCTCACCACATTTATTCAATCGGTATGCGAAGCAAATCATCAGAGAAGCTGGATTATATGAAGAAGAATGTGACATCAAGATTGGAGGAAGACTTATGAACAAAGTGATCTGCAGCTGACACAACCTTGCTTGCTGAAAGTGAGGAGGACTTGAATCACTTGCTGATGAAGATCAAGGATGACAGCCTTTGGTGTGGATTACAACTCAATGTAAAGAAAACCCAAATCCCCACAACTGGACCAATAGATAGCATCACAATAATTGGAGAAAAGATCAAAATGTTAAGGAATTTAATCTTGCTTCAATTCATAATCAATACTTACAGAGAAGCAGTCAAGAAATCAAATGACATATTTCATTATGTAATACTTCTGCACAGAACCCCTTTTGAAGTGTTGAAAAATAAGGATGTTACTTTGACAACTAAGGTGCTCCTGATCCAAGGCATGGTATTTTCCATTGCCGCCTGTGCATGTGGAAGTTGGCATTGAATAAGGAAGATCAAAGAAAAATTGATGCATTTGAACTATAATTTTGATGAAGAATAATGAAAGCACCATGGATTGCCAAAAGAATGAAAAAACCTGTCTTGGAAGAAGTACAGCCAGAATGCTCCTTAGAGCCAAAGAAGGTGAGACTTCATGTTAAGTACTTTGAACATGTTGTCAGGAGAAACCAATTCCTGGAGAAGCGTAATCGTGGTGGGTAAAGTGGAGGGCCAGTGAAAAAGAGGAAGGCCCTAGACAAAAGGGTTTGATACTTTTGTGGCTGCAACAATGGATTCAAAATAAGCACACTGGTGAGGATGGTGCAGGACAGGATTGTGCTCATGTTGTTTGACAGAGGGTTGCTATAAGTCTGAACCAACTGGAAGGCACCTTGCAGCAACATAAGACAGAATAGAACTACCGCAGACATTTTCCCAAGTTGTAAATTGTCATGGTAGCCAACTGTCACATCTTTCTCCCACAGAGAGACTGATGGGTTTGAACCACAGGCTTTTCAATTAGCAATCAAGTGATTTAACTGCAATGCTTTGGGAGCTCCTTTGGACACCCTGGTGTAGGACAATTATTAGGTTCTCTTGTAAACCTTTAGTTGAGGGATAGGGAAACTTTTTTCTGCCAACGGTCATAGTTACAGTGGATAGTTATAGTCTGAGGACAATACTAGTCAAACATTTAATTACTTTCCTCTAATGTTCTTAACCTTCCTAATCTTGAGACCCTTTACGGTTCCTCATGTTGTGGTGACCCCCCCAACCATAAAATTATTTTCATTGCTACTTCATAACTGTAATTTTTCTACTGTTTTGAATCGGTTGACCCTTGTGAAAGGGTCATTCAACCCCTAAAGGGGTCAAGACCCACAGGTTGAGAATCTCTGCTCTAATGTGATCTCTAGGAGCCCTGGTGGCATAGTGTTTATGTGCTGGGCTTTGATCCACAAGGTCCACTGTTCCAAACCACCAACACTGAGAAAGGCAGAACTTTCTACTCCCATAAATAGTTACAGTCTTAGAAGCGCGTAGGACAGGTCTACCCTGCCCTAGAGGGTCAAATTGCATCAGCACCTGACATGTGAATTGAATATGATGACTGGAACTGCTTCGCTTGGGTAGGCATGTAATGTTAGTTGGTATTGATAATTTCTGGGGCCTTTTATGAAACACATGGGCTGGATGCCCCTGCCCCTGCTACAGTTCCACTAACAATGAAATGCAAAGGAGCTCAAAAGATTTTGCTGCTTGGCATAAAGAAAGGCTTCTGCCAAAGTTGCAGGTCAGATTCCACTGTTTGTTTGTTGTTGTTGACCACTTATTCTGAGCCCTCCTCCTTACCTCCTCTCACAGCAGGTTCCCAAGAAGAGTACTTATTCAGACTGGCCCTCAAAATCGCCATAAAATAAGCTGTTAAAATGACTCAAACTGTATGATTAGCCCAATATGTTCCAGAGGACTTTGCGTTGTTTTGAGTCTGTTCAAGCATGACTTTGTCCATGTCAACCAATCAGAATTTTCTTCTTCTAAGTGCCTGGGTCCCCTGTATTTAAGCTCTGTGAGCATTTCCTATCGCTGCAATGCTTCAGTGAATACTTCCTGGTTCAAGATCATTTTGTTCCTTCAATAAGAACTTTAATTTTCACAGATGCCCCAATTTGCTATTTGACAGAAATATAAGATATTTAATATTTTTTCTAAGCTCCACAAAGCGAGTTCTAATTTCAAAACTCTGACCTATCATTTTCTATTCTGTGTTCTTGCTCCATGAACGTCATGCCTAATTTTGCAATACCCTATGTGGTTTAATGACACATTTCTCTAAATGTTAACAAAATCTTGATTTCATTAAATTTTAAAAATATAAGCATGTGCAAAAACAAGATGTAATATTACATACAGAGTTCAAATTCAACTCTGCAAGAGAAAAAGAACAGACAAAACTATGAGATTTTGACTCTTGTTTCTTCCATTTATACATTATTATATTTCCAAAATAAATCATGTTTATTTAAGAAATAGAAATTTTATTTTGTAACAAACAAATGCTTTGTATGTATTCTTAGGAGAAGAAAATGGGAAAAGACCAGACAGTTCTGTAGTGTTAGAATTCTAGAGGAGTTTAGAATTCCTATCATTTTCTTATAGAGCATACTGATTATCTATGACGTTTGAAATTTTCTTTTAAGATTGCTTCATAGCAGTCAACATAAGACTACTCTATAGTGGTAAAGTAACCAAAAACGGCCTTGGGAGATTGTGCATTGAGCCCCATTGGTGCTGTAGGGTAAGCATTGTCCTGCTAACCAAAAGGTCAGAGGTTCAAACCTACCAGCCACTCAGAGGAGAAAGATGAGACTATGCACTCCCATGGAGATTCAGATTCTATCTAACAAAACTGGATAGACCAGAACATGTATACTGGTAAAGATCAGCGCTCCCAACGCAGGGAATCCAGAACAGATAAACCCCTCAGGACCAATAAGGGGAGCAGCGATACTAGGAGGGTAAGGGTTGGGGTAGGGGAGAGTAAGGGGGAACCGATCACAATGATCGGCATATGGCCCCCATTCCAGGGGGATGAACAGCAGAAAACTGGGTGAAATAAGACAGCAGTCAGTGTAAGACATGAAGAAAAAAAAAGAATGATTTATAAATTACCAAGGGTTCATGAAAGAGGGAGAGTTAGGGAGGGAGGGGAAAAATGAGGAGCTGATGCCAGGGGGCCAAGTAGAAAGAAAATGTTTTGAAAAAGATGATGACAACATATGTACAGATGTGTATGACAAAATGGATATATGTATGGATTGTGATATGAGCCCACAATAAAATGATTTTAAAAGAAAAACAAAATTCAGAAACCTTGGAAAGATGAGACTGTTTGTTCTAGCAAAGATACACAGCCTCAGAAACCCTGTCCAAGAAGGCTCTGGGTTGACTTGATGACACTGGGATTGGTTTGGGGGTTTGAGTTTTATATTTATATGAAGAAGAATGAGAAAGGTTGAGTGAAGGAGACTTTACTAAGGACATATGAAAAATTTCAGGAAATTAGTTCAAGCTTCCTCACCCCCTAGCCAAAACAACAAAAACAAAACAGGAACATAATTCATCCAACCTAACCACTGTTCATGTTTAGTTATAGCTCACTAGAACGTTCCAAAAGCCAAGATTTGAAGCACTTTCTGAATCTTCAAGTTCTCACATCAAGCGTAGGTTACTATTTGGGCAATCATGACAAGCTCCAAATTTAGGAACACCACAAGAAGATTTATGAAGTAAAGGCAACAAGCAGAAAATAACTGTCAATATTCATGAGCGGGTACTTATCAATGAAGAATACCAGTACTCTATCAGGAGTAATAAAGAGCTCTAATGGCGCTGTTGGGTAAGCATTATACCGCTTACTGTGAGGTTGGCGGTTCAAACCCACTGGCCGCACCTCAGAAAAAGATGAGCTTGTCTGTTCTTGTAGAGATTTTCACCAAGATTGCTATGAATCAGAATTGACTAGATGGCAGTGGGTTTGAGTTTCTGGTTTGGGTTTTATTAGGAGTTAAAGGCAAGGAGTTTTATCTAGTTCACAATGGATCAAAATAAACAAAATCTCGCTGCCATTGAGTGGATTCCAACTCATGGTGACCCCATAGGTCAGAGTAGAACTGCCTCTGTGGGATTCTTAACCCACTAAGTTACCGGGGCTCTTTTGAGCTGGGCTCAAACCAAAGTTCCTGCCTTAGGGTCAATTCTCATAGCAACCCTCTAGGGCAGGGAAAGAACTGCCCCTCAGGGTTTCCAAGACTAAATCTTTACCAGAGCACAGAGCCTCATATTTTGCCTGTAGAGTGACTAGTTAGTTTGAACTGCTGACCTTCTGGTTAGCAGCTTAGTGTAGAGCGCACTCTGTCCCCAGGAGTCCTTGAAAGGTGAGTAGTAATAAGTAAAACTATGTTTGTTGTTGTTGTTACGTGCCATGGAGTCAGCTCTGGAACTTAGCCACCCTGGGCACATTAGAATGAAACACTGCACGACCCTGTGCCAACCTTACAATTGTTCCTATGCCTGAGTCCGTTGTTGCAGTTAGAATATCAATCCAATTCTTTGAGAGCCTTCCTCTTTTTCATTGATCCTCCACTTTACCAAGCATGATGTCCTTCTCCAGGGATGAGTTTCTCCTGACAATATGTCCAAAGTATGTAAAAGACAAAGTTTTGCCATCCTGGTCTCCAAGGAGCACTCTGGCCTTCTTCCGAAGCAGATCAGTTATGCCCTTTTTGCAGTCCATGGTACTTTCAACATTCTTCTCCAGCACCACAATTCAAAGGCATTGATTCTTCTATGGTCTTTCATATTCAATGTCCACCTTTCACATGAATATGAGGCAATGGGAAACACCATGGCTTGAGTCAGGCACACCTTAGTCCTCAAAGTAACTTCCTTTCTCTTCAATACTCTAAAGAGGTCCAGTGTGCAGTGGATTTACCTAATGCAACACATTTTCTGATCTCTTGACTGCTGCTTTCATGAGCATAGACTGTGGATCCAAGCAAAACAAACTCCTTGACAACTTCAATCTTCTCTCCATTTATCATGATGTTGTTACCTATTGGTCCAGTTGTGAGGATTTTGGCCTCATTTGCAAAGTAATCCATACGGAAGGCTGCATTCCTTGATCTTCATCAGCAAGTGCGTTAAGACCTCCTCGCTTTCAGCAAGCAAGATTTTTGTCATCTGCATATTGCAGGTTGTTAACAAACCTTCCTCCAATCCTGATAGCACATTCTTCTTCAAATAATCCCACTTCCCTGATGATGTTCTCAGCATATGGACTGGAAAAGTATATAGTGAGAGGACACAGCCCCAATACACAACTTTCCTGATTTTAAACCTTGCAATGTTCCTTTGTTCTGTTCTCACTATTGTCTCTTGATCCATGTACCAGTTCCTCATAAGCACATTGAAGTGCTCTGTAATTCCCATTCTTCTCGAGGTTATCCATAGTTTGCAAACATATGTGGTAGTTATATCATCTGGTATCAATTTGAGAATTGAGAGGATTAAGAGTGAAGGGGTGGAAGCGAGTCTGTCAATCGGGTCATAGCCAATAGGGCCTCTGTGTGGGCATGGCCTTCCCCTGAGAATTCTGGGAACTCTGGTATTTTCCTCACTGGAGGCAGGAGACACTGCACTCCTCTCTCTCAGCTCATTCCCTGGGAGACATTGCAGCTGACAAGACACATGTTAGTGCCCTGAGCTGGAGAAGCCACGTGGATCTACCCTGATGCAACCAGACCTCTGAAGCCAGAGAAGCCACGTGGAGATCCCTGCCAGCACTGAGATGTTTCCAACGCCACTCGATCCAAAGACTTTCTACCCACTGGCCTGTGATCGTCCTGCATTTGGTGTCATTGCATGTGATTTGCAAGTCTGAAGAGGACTTTGGGCTAATATCGGATTTATGGGCTTGGACTAGACTGGGTTGGGATGCTTTCTTAATGTACAATTACCCTTTCTATGAAATTCTCTCTTATACACATATGAATTTCTATGAATTTGTTTCCCTAGTCTACCCAGACTAACACAACATATAAAGCACTGTAAGAGAAAGGAAAGGTTGACATAGAGAGAGAAAAAGCAAAGGCAAGGACTTATGATTGATCTTAGATAAGATCATCTTTATTTGAAGTCTTTGAAATATAAAAATAATTTGGCTTCAGCTGGTCCCTTTATTCACAATTGCAGTCCTAAACCTTCAATTCTTAAATGATATTTATTCTTATATATGTGGTTCATTTATTACGAGTATTTGAGAAACCACCTACGGTAGGCCTATGTTCATTAAGAATACTATTATGAGAGAATATAAACATTTTAAAGGTTCACAGTTTACTGGTTTATTACATGTTTTAAGATACCCTTCTGCTGTTTTCAAGATCTGTCTCTCACCGGAGTGAGTGCCTGCTTTTAGTTTGGGTGGATGTTGTGCAAGGTCTTGAGTATTTATTTTGAGTTGTATTTGTCTTCTTCCGGGATTAAAAATGTCCACTTGACTGTTGATAGAATTAGAATGTTATCTCAGTAAATATTGGGATAAATCTAGTCAAAATGTCCTCCAGATATCTGTGTGGGATTTATTTTGGGTGTGCACGAGCATAAATGGCAAACTATAGTAAGTGACCGCGTTAGATGGTAGCATACCTAGGAGAAATTGGTAACTATGGATTGGGAGTCTTTGGAATCTCAGTTTTGTTCAGTAGAAGACAGTGGCTTTCTCATGCTCCATCATAAATGCTACAGTGTAGAAACAATCAAAAAAACCAAGAAAACGAAACAATTCATTTGAGATAGCAAGAGGTCTGGGAATGTTTCCCCAAATAGAATATCCTGTACTAACTTTTCAACTGGAATCTTTTTCTTGACCTTGTTTTCGAAGTCAAACTTTGGAGACAGAAAATTATAGTTTGCGTTCCAACTATAACACCTAAAAGTTACTTCATTGTGGGCAAGTCATATGATTTCTGTTTCATTTTTTTAAACGAAAAGCACAATTACAGTATTGGTAATGTTAAAGCAATTCAGTGTCAAACATCCAATTCAAACTCCTGTTGATCCTCATGTGTCAGAGTTGAATTATTGAGGTAGTTTGGAAGCGGATCACCAGGTCTTTCTTTTGAGGCACCTCTGGATGAACAACATTTTGGTTAGCTGCCACGTGTATAACCATTTACACCACTCAGGAACTCCATCAGTTGTACTAAACCCTATTGTCATTCAGTTGACTCTGGTTCAGCAGCCCTCTATGACAGAGGAAAACCACTAGGTTGTAGTCTTTATGAAACCAAATGACCACATCTTTCTTCCAGGAAGTGGCTGGCTTAGTTAGTAATGGAGCACTTTAACCATTACTTCACCAGGCATTCCTAGTCTGTAAAAAGATCTGTAAAATAATAAATGTTATAATAACAACAAGATTCACAAAATGCTAGTCACAATTTCCCAAGGCAGATTTATGTTGAGGTATTGACTGGATCATATGAAATAATTCCTTTGATAGTCTCTGCATGTTATAAAAGCCACACAAATATTATCATTGCTCATGTTAGTCTTTAACCTCACGTCCTTTCATTTTCTTTCAGACATTTGGGAGAATAGACATAAGCTTGGTGAGAACCAAGACCTTACCAGGAACAGTGCAATGCATGATCGCTAGTAAAATTATTTGCATCTATTAAATGTGAAGATTTCATGCAAGACGATGTCATGAGTTCTTAGATCTCTTTTTTGTGGTGATAATATTCATTCTTTTAGCCATTGAAATGTGCAATTCCATAGCATTTAGTACACTCTCAATCATCTATCCATCACTCACCACTACTTTTCAGTTGCTGAATGACTTTGATCACCTCAAATGGAAACACGGTGCCCTTCAGAAAGCCACTTCCCATTTCCTCTACCCTCAAACTCCTTCTCTCTCTATGGAATTTATTATTCTAGATATTTTGTATAACTGGACTCATATAGTGAATTTCCCTTGGTACGTGCTTCCTTCAGTTAGCATAATATCTTTCAAGTTCATCCATGACCTTGTATGGTCTTAATAATATTTCTTTGTATGGATATATATTGTTTATACATGTATCTGTTAATGGATATTGAGGTTGTTTCCACTTTGCGGATGTCATGGACAGTGGTGCTATGAACATTTTTCAAAAGCATTTGTTTGAATACCTGTTTTTAATTATTTGGGAGTATATATCTAGAAGTAGAATGGTTTGATCATAGCCTTATTCTATATGTAACTACCTAAGAAATCACCAACCTGTTTTTTTACAGTGTCTGTAAAATCATCCCAAGCAGTAGTATTCTTTGATTCTAATTTCACCACAACCTCACCAACACTTGCTCATTTTCCTATTTTTATGATACCCACCATGCTGGGTATAAAGTGGTATCTGACTGTGGCTATGAGGTGCAAATCCTAATGACTACTGGTATTTAACATCTTTTCATGCCCTTACAGGTGACTTGTATAACTTATTTAAAGAAATATCTATTCAAATCCTTTACTTTTTTATGTAATCGAGTTGTTGAGTTGTAAGACCTCTTTATTTATTCTGGACTCTAGACCATATTCATATCAATGATTTACAGATATACTTTCCCACTTAATGGGTTGTCTTTTAACTCTCTTAAGAATATCCTTTGACCTTTTTAATAAAATTAAATGTATATTTTGTTGTTTTTTATTTTGATGTCATATTTAAGAATCAGGGGCCAACTCTAAGGTTATCAAAATTTAATCCTATGTTTTCTTCAAAGAATTTCATAGTTTTACCTCTTATGTTTATGTCTTTCATTCATTTCAAGTTAACATTTGTCTATTGTGTTAACAAATCCAACTTAATCAATATCCCCATGTCTAAACAGTTGTTCCAGCACGGTGTGTTGAAAAAACGTGTGTTTTCTCCCATTGAATGGTCTGAGCACATTTGTTAATATTCAATTGGCAAGGCCCCACTACGAAACATGATGTCCCTCACTGATCCATAGCCCTACAGGGGACAACACTGGAGACACGGTGGGAATTATGATGAATTTGACCCCACCACATGAGGCAAAACACTAAGGGCGTGCAACAGAACAACAAGGGGAATAGGGCAAGGAAGTCCCAAGGGAGTACCAAAAATAGACTTTGGGGCCAGGGCATGGCACCCCATTAGACTCGACCAGAAAACACTCCTAAAGGTCAACAAAAAAACCTTGAACTATTTACAGGCTTCTCTTTTCTCCCATTGGTTTGCTGCTATTGTTGTTTTGTTTTGTTGCTTTGTTTTGCTCTGTCTTGTTTTTGTGCATATTATTATCTCTGATAGTTTATCTAGATAAGATAGGCGGGATAAGCAATCTGAAGGAGAAAACAACGGGGATGGCATTCCCTTGGGACATGTGAGAGAGGGAGGTGGAGGAAAGGAAGTGGTGTTAACAAACCCAGAGCAAGGGAACAAGTGATCCCAAAATGGTGGGGAGGAGGGTGTAAGAGGCCTAGTATGGCTTGGTCAAGGGCAACGTAACC
>NW_022109980.1:5619501-5627755 GCF_000313985.2 Echinops telfairi | reverse complement strand
AATAAAATGATTTTAAAAATTCAATTGGCCAAAAATGTATGGGTTTATTTCTGAGCTTTCTATTCTATTTTGTTTTTATTCTAGTATCCTGAAAACTTTGATTCTTACAGAATTTGTTTATTTTTTTTAGTTTTAGTATCTTTGGGGATAAGGGGCCCTTGTAGCCCTCTCTTCTGATATTTTCACTCTCTGATCATTTTTTAAAAGAGCTAATAGGGAGGCTATAGAGATCAGATATGGTACAGCTTATTTTTTTGCTTGGAAATCATTTTACCAATTATGGAAGATACCCACCATGCTACATATAAAAAGGGGAAATGATTGTATATGATAGCTCCTGTATGAGAGTGAATATTGATGAAGGCAAAATTGTTTTTATAATAGTCATAGTGAGGAAATGAACAGTAGGCAAGTACATGATTTTTAAAAGATAAATAAGTTTGTACATAGAAGAAATTAGGTGTCTAATAAGAACTGGATGAGAATATAGAGGGGCAAGTGTAATTCCGTGTTTCCCCGAAAGTAAGACATCCCCCAAAATAAGACCTACTTACAGTTTTGCCTCTCGCTGAAATATAAGACATCCCCCCCAAATAAGACCTCCCTGAACATAAGGCCTCCAGAAGCTACCTTAACTCTGGACTCTGGACCTTAGCAGCGGTGTCGCTGCGCAGCTCACTACTGGCCGCAGCGCAGCTGGAGCAGACAGGAAGTGAGTGTAAATGTACCATAGATTATGAGTAAATGTACCATAGATTGTTGTACATGGAAATAATGGTAGTAACAAGAAATTCCTGATACTGTAAGATTCACAGTTTGTCTGGTTATGCTGGTTTGTGATGACAACTACTACCGTACTGAATACAGGTAATACATTTCCTTTTTTGTTGTTCAACAATAAATGTGTACCATATTCTTCTTCATGGAAAAATAAGATATCCCCTGAAAATAAGACCTAGTGCATCTTTGGAAGCAAAAATTAATATAAGACACTGTCTTATTTCGGGGAAGAGGGGGTATTGCAAATTGGGGTCTCTGGTAGAAGATGCTGAGACTTGGAAGGGAGAGGAATGAGGTATAATTGGACACACAGTGAGGACAAATTGCAATGTAGACTAGATGATACACATTTTTTACCAATCATATCAGGGACGCTGTATCATATAGAGATTTTCAACTTTTCTTAGAGTCAACCAAAATGATTCAGCTTTTAGGTAACATCTCATTCAGTCATGGAATATGGACTCTCCCTGGAGTCGTTATGATTAAAAAATTACCGGAACCTACTGACCTATCCTTCTTTGAAGGACCTGAGCTACAACCCATATCTAGTCCTCAATAACTAGAATTTGTATATTGTTAGGTAGACTTTGTTATGATTGACACTGTTCCATATGTCAATAACATTTTGAATACAGATGTGTAACAGAGCTAAAAGTGATACTTAAATATCAAATATTAGTAAAGCTATACATTACAAAAGACAGTGTCATTTCAAAGCCCTGCTTTGGTGCTTCTTAAGTAGAAATGTTTTAAGTTAATATATGCTTCAAAGGAAAATAACAAAACTTGGAAAAGGAAGGGAGCTCTACAGAGAAGCATCTCTGCTAAGGTAGGAGATAGTCAACATACTTTTTAACAAGAGTTTTAGCTTCCCACTTTCTCTCAAGGATGACCTAGGGATGCAGTTTTCTCACTGAAAACTTCAGTAGGTATGTCAAATTAGAAGCCTTAAGGAAAGTTTTTTTTGTTGTTGCTCAAAACACTTTTAAACCATAAAACTACATCAGTATACCCCACTGTTAGTCATAAAATGATATGCAGAAACCACAATCTAGACTGAATCCTTGAAAAACTCATATTCTCATTTTAATGACCATTTCAAGTAAGATTCTTAAAAACAGCATATCACATTAAAATTTCCTAAGATATGTCGTTGCTGATCAAGAGGTTGAAATGATATTATATAATAAACACTATGACTCTGTGTTAGGCTGGGTTGACTAGAGAAAAACAATCCAGAGACAGCCATATGTGTGCAAGAGAGAGCTTCATATCAAAGAGCAATTGTATACTGAGAAAACATCCTAGCCCAGTGCAGATCAGTCCATAGTCTGATATTAGCCCATATCTCTGATACCAGTCCATAAATTCCTCTTCAGACACACACAGCACATGTGATGATACTGAAAGCAGGAAGATCACAGGCCAGTGGGTGGAAAGTCTTTTGGATCTAATGCCAGTGGAAGCATCTCAGCACTGGCTCCTCCAGCTCTCTGAGTGTGGCTCCTCAACAGGAAGGTGAAGCAGAGAGGGAGTGTGGTCCACCTCCAGGGAGAAAGAGAGGAGGTTCCCAGAATCCTCATAAGAGGGCCACACTCAGGCTGTGACCTAATTGACAGGTTAGACTCCACCCCTACACTTATTTCTCAAATTGACATGAAATTATGTAACTACAAGTGTCTTTCATAACTGGTTATCCAAATAAGGTACAGAAGCCATAAAACTATTGTGCTGAATTCACAATTTACTCTGCTTTCAAAATCAGTAGTCTATCTCTTTAAAACTCTCATTGCCATTGAGTCGATGCCATCTCATAGTGACCCTGTATGTCATGGTAGAACTACCCCTGTGAGTTTCCAAGCTGTACCTCTTTACAGGAGTAGAAAGCCCTGTCTTTTGCTCAGAGCCAGCGATGGTTTTGAACTGTTAACCTTTCTGTTAGCAGTTAGCAGTCCAACTCATAACCATTACCCCAACCAGGGTTCCTTAATCTCTTTCTTTGAAGACTTTAAATCTCCCATTTCCTTGTTATACAGTGTCATACATGAATATTGTCAATTTTTATCATGAGGAAAATAATTATTTCTTGAAAAACTTGAAATATCTCCTTTTTAATTTTTTTTCTTTATTATGTTTGAAATATTTTTTCCCAAAACATTTTTACTGGGAGGTAAAGCAGACATCAGGTGATTCCATGATTCAATCACATCAAGCAGTATTGTACAATTGCTACCACAATCAGCTTCAAAACTTTTCTTTCTTATCATCTCCCTTTAACCCCCAGTTTCCCCCACTGTATACCCCAGGAACCGTGATTCTATTTGATGTCTCTATAGGTTCATCGGTCCTGGGTTTCGTATGTAGAAAGACAGGAAATCACATAGCAAATACTCAAGAGGGCTATCCCCAATGACAAAATACATCTGAGCTAAACCTCAATATGTAGAAAAAGAAAAAAAAATACACACATAAAATGAAAAAAAAACCTGTATCAGACCCAACGTGCATGGAAGGGATCAACTGACAAGGTTTTAATCGTTCATCAGGTTTATCGTTTTCATCTCCTATAGTCATCTCTCCAATGTACTCTGTTTTATAACCAGTTGATTGCTATCCTCCAATTATGGATAGAGTGAAATCACCAGAGGTTTATTTCCTGTATAGATCTCACAAATGTATCTTGGGCTCCCACTCCCAACCAGAATCTCACAATTTGCTCTCTGATACTATTTCCCCCTTTGGCTTCGGATTATATGGAAATATCTCCTTTGTAAAACAAAATGTGTGTGGCAGATTTGAAGGATACAGTAATTGATTTTTGTCTCACATTTCTTTCATTGTCCTAAAGAAAATGCCAAGTTTTAGGACCTTGCCTCATTTGCACTGAAGAGATACATCCTTCAGTATATCTTTCCCCTTAGGTTTTCCCTAGTGGTGCACTGGTTAAAGTGCTTGGCTGCTAAGCTAAACAACAGGTTGGTGATTTGAGCTTACCAAATGTTTCCCAGGAGAATGCTGTGAGTGTATTTCCATAAAGATTTACCGCCTTGGGACTACTATGAGGTAGTTCTACTCTGTCCCATAGGATCACTAGGAGTCAGAATCAACTTGATGCCAGTGGGTTTGCATTTTGGTATACGTGGGAAAGTTTTATTTTTAAAGTATTGCTACAAAATCATATACACCAATATGAAACAAAAATAGGAATATGTGAAGCTATTATTTCCCAACATAACCTCTGTCTAGGTCTATAGACTTCTGAAAACAATACCTCTAACTTTCTAACCCCTCCTCAAAGAATTCTGTGTTCTTCCGCTTACACCGCATCACAACAACAACTTCCCTATCCTTGAGGCTATCGGTGTTTTTTGAGTTTCAGAAAAAAAAGAAGTCTGACATGGCTACATGGTGGATGGAGAGGGTAAAGAAGCACTGGAAGAATGAACAGGGACACTGTCATGATGGGGGGAAAGGGGTTCCACACAACTTTCCTTGCCTTTTCCTCACAAATACAGTTTTCCATGATCTGAAAACACCGTCCTATGTCCTTCAAGAAAATCTATCAAGATAACCCCCTTGGAATATCCAAAATCACTCACCGTAACCTTCTACACTAACCTCTCTGAGTTAAATTCAAATAGCCGAACAAATTCCTTTAGAAGTCACTGTTTAATTGAACGATTTTCAAAGGCATCCTAAGGCAACTAAGACAAGACAAATATATTACTAAGACACCTAGTCTGTAGTCATCCACTGATCTTCTATTATCTCCCTGAAGCTTACAATTCAATAATTGGAAATAGACACATAAAGTATTTAATAAGTGAAAATGGCACACATTACAAACTCACTGTCATGGAGTCAAATAGTGACTCACATCAACCCTATATAGTGTTTCCAAGATTGGAAATCTTTCTGGGAGCTCACAGCCTCATCTTTCTCCTAAATAGCATCTGTTGGTTTTGAACTAAAGTCTTCCAGTTAGCAGTTCAACACTTATTCATGAGGGCTCCTTGATAGATGGTATTGAAAAGGATAAAGAAAAAGGAGGAAGAAGAAGAAGAAAGAAAGAAATATGGTGGTATGGGGTAGAAGGGTTACCTCACAGGTCAAAGAACCTGATAGGAAGTACAGTTAGAAATTAGAATTATTTATGCTTTGAGAGGTCCTGAAATTCTATTGTGGATTGATGTAGATGAATGAAGGAAGTCATGGGATTAATTCAGAAGACCTCAGAAACCATAATAGAAGTGATAGTAGGCTACCGAGGGTGGGGAGGGAGAGAATGGATAAGTCAGCGTTCCAGGTGCTGTCCCTTCTGTTCAGTAAAAGATGGCTGAGGAAGAGGGTAGTCTTATCCTGAGTCCATGGAACTTTCTGTCGCCCTTTTGATTCTTCCCGAATGAGACCTGTGCAGGACTCTATATCCGTCTAAAATGTTTTCTTGTAAATTCCTTAGAAATAGTCAACAACCTATGAAATGAAAACCACAGGAAACTTTTTTGAAACTGCCAGTAAGGAGTCACACAACCTATCTCAGAGATTACAAAAGTGTGTGGCATATTGACAGATTGTTGGTGAATACTTTTTTCCCCACCCCTTGAGAAATAGTGCAAAATCATGGGGCTGAAAATAGCCAATGAAGTTTAGTTCATGTCTTGCAGATATTTTGAGTAGCAAAGTATAGTGATCAGATTTGGCCCACATTTATTCTTCCGTTTCCACAATATTTTACTGTCCGCTAACATAAAAATAAGTCACCTGCAGCATTGGAAAGGCTTTATTGTGACATTCCTCAGTAACTTTTATATACTGTTTCCTTTCATAATTTGAGATGCAATAATGATTTTTGTTATAAATTTCTTCATAAATATTCTTACTGATGGATGATACATTTATTTAAGCATCAGCGGACAAATAAAGTTATCCATGGGTGACTAACAACCTTGAATAAATACCACTCCACTCAGTTGCTATCCATAGTACCTAAGAAATGCAATTACATGCTGGGACCTATTATCCCAATTAATGGACTGTTTTATATTCACTGTGCATTATACTTGAAACACTTTAGAGGCCTGGCCTTCACTTAACTACAGGCAAAATAGAAATTTATAACAAATAACCAAGAGAAAGCTTTCATTTACTTACCAAGATATGTAGCGTGTAATTATACTTTAAGCATAACGAGGCAGGGCTCAAAAATGCCCTTTGATTTAAGCCACAATAAAAGTATATTTTTAAAATTGTGACAAATATAACTTTGTAATGAACAAGCCATGTGGGTTACGGCAACACTGCAGGTTTCATTATCAACTATGTCTATCTCTCCTTTCTTGTAATAATGTGGCCAAAGGTTAAACTTGATGATTATTTATCATATTCAGAGGAATTCTTATTATTCCAAGCATATGAACTAAAAGAGCAGCAATACACGAAAGTCTTTCACAAGCTGGATGGGTGAACAAATAAAATCGTCTGCTAGGAAGTACACAGGCCCTTGTTGTGTTGCTACTTTGTAAAATGTCAGCCTGGGGCTATGTTTTACGGCAATGGAATTTGACCACTGAAGTTTAACTCTACTCCCTCTGGTGGTTTCTAAAGCTGTATTACCAAAGCTATAAAATAAAACACAGTTGTAATTCTTCTCCTTATTGTAAGAAGCATTGATCGCCTCTGATTGTATATTATAGCAAAAGGGCAGTCTATTACAAAAATTTATTGCATTTTCTTCCTGATAATTACTGGAAGCTATTGAACAAGGCAGGGAGTTATAGCCAGTAAGTTCCTGCTCTAGCTGAGGAAGCAAATCCACAGATATTTAGTGGATCTAAACAGCTGTAAACAACACATCCTGTTTACAGTGTACTAGAAAGTTCTAATTTACCGTGCATCTGAGGTTATTTTAAGAATCATGCTCTCAACTCCACAAAATTTAGGCTTGAAATATGAACTATAGGAAAATCTCATGCCAGGTATATCATCTGTGTTTTAAACCAATTTGAAAAAAGTTAAGATGTCAAAAGTCAAACTACCTGCATTTACTATTTCAGAGTAGGATTCTCTGCAAATTTAATTCCTATTTGGAACTATAGTGACGATATCATCATTAATTATATTGACATGTACACTTCGAATTATAATTATCCTAAATTTATCCTTGTTTTATCAATTAAAAACCTCTCTAATTCTCAAAATGAAAATCAAACTTTTAAGTATTAGGATCATTAAAAGACAAAGAAAAAAAAGAAGAGAAAGTAAATTATGTTGCACAGTTTCTTCTGGAAAATTTACAACAAAAATTCACAACAAAAGAAGTCAAGATTTTTGTTGAAATTAAATACATATAGGAAACCAATTTGTGTGATATTATATCAGAAGAAAGGCTTATATTTATACAAAAGTCAATAAAATACAGACTGGGAATCAGCTGATCCTATTCATTATTTTATCTTATTTATGCATCCTAAAATCACATAGTCAGGAAGTTGCATTTTGAGGAATAGAGGATGAACTCTTATTGGACCAACCCTGTAGGTAAAAGCTATAAAGTCTAGTTTTAGCAACCAAAACAAACAAACTAGAAATCCCGGGAGAGTAATTTGTGAAGCCCATAAAACTTTAGGTAGTTATACTTCGAGGAAAGTAAGGGCATTGGTTGAGTCCATATTTCAGAGCTTTTTGACTATAAAGACAAGTCTTGGTCATTGCTAAGTAAGGTAGGGAAACTTGAACATAATTATTTAAGGACCACACAACAGACTCCGAAGCAATGAGAGCAGCTGCAAAGTGAAGAGGGAGTCCCATAAAGAAAGGAAGCACAGCAAGAGAGCCCAAAAGTCTGGGTGAAAATGCTTCCCATATTTCTAGCCTTGAACTATGTATGTGTGGGGCAAACTTCAAGCAACTCACCTGAGGATAAAATAACCAGACATTTCAGTTCCTGGATACCACAGGGGAAACTGACCTAGGTGTACCCATCCCGTTTAAGTAATTGCTTGTTATAACAACAATGATAAAAAACAAGGGATATAAGAGAATCCATAATTTCTAAAAGTTATCCTCTATAATGTTAAGAATATAATCCAAAACCACAATACATACGAAGAAATAAATATGACCATGATAAAATGAAAAAATAATCAATTGAAACTGATGTTTAATAACAAAGAAAATATGCGTGTAAAAGATTTCATAATAAAAAATTTAACAAAAAATAAATTATTAAACAAGAGAAAATGGGACTGTGAGAAAGTAAACTACAATACCCAAGAAGGAAATTCAGTGGGTGGATTTATTTAATAGAAATAGGAGATACCAGAACAAAAGCCCAGTGAACATGACTATTTTTTTTCTTGCTTTGGCATTTCTAATATTCTTTATTTTTTAATCATTTTATTGGGGGCTCATACAACTCTTATCACAATCCACACATCCATCCATTGTGTCAAGCACATTTGTACATATGTTG
>NW_022109980.1:5596909-5615066 GCF_000313985.2 Echinops telfairi | reverse complement strand
GGTGGTTTGGAGTCTCTGCTATCCTCCTTCACAGCAATTTGGTTGCTAGATTTTGAATTTCTGATACCTATTGCCATTGACACCTCATGATCACATAGGCTGGTTTGCTCCTTTCAAGTGGACTTTGTTCACATAAGCTATTTGTAATCATAGAAAAGGTTTATATATATGTTTGCACTTAACAAAATTAAAAGAAATGCATGAACCCGAGGAAGAGCTGAGCTTCCAATAAATGTTACTTCATCATCATCAACAACAACAACAACAACAAAAAGACAACTCAGAAAATATTCATGATTATGGGACTTCTTGAGGAAGTTAACAGGATCAGAGCACATTATAAGCATATAGTCCTTTTATCCACAACAGTGCCTATGTTAGACATGCTGGCAAGCATGTCTCTCTGGCCTCAGCCTCTCAACGACACAGTCCCTTGATCTCTGCCTTGCTCTATCAAGTGTTAGAAAGCTCCTTAGTGTTGGGAAATGCCCAAAGGACACCCACTCTGCAAGTCAACCTCCTGCCCGTAGGCACTCAGCTTTAGTTGTTTCTTGAACTAGAAGGCACACCACTCAGTCTCAGGAGCTTGGCACAGCTCCTCTGCTGTCTCATGGGTGGTTGGCACGAACTCCTCAGCTATGTCTCATGGGTTTCGTGCCTCTACCACTTCAGGCAGGAATCTGGAACATGCTTCACTAGTGGCTCCTCTTTCTTGATGGGCACAGGGTTCCCATTCTTACTTCTGAGACAGCTTACTCTTAAACCCAATGGAACAGAAAAGCTGACCAGTCCTTCATTGCAGTCCTCTACACTTTATTTACATGATCCAGCTCACAATTTGGTGGAGGTTACCAAAACAATAGGTACACATCAATCACAAAAAGGACAGATACTGCATGAGTCCACTTCTGCACAGTGGTGATAAACACCAAGATGAGGCAGACTTCTGCTCTCATGTAATCTTCTGATCCAGTCTCCCAAGAAACGAGGTACTGGGCTTGGGCAATACCCATGAACCATAGATCACCCTCATTATATGTACATCTTAAAAGTCACATTGACAGAGGAGACGTCGCCTCAGCTGGGGTCACTCTTTCAAGAAGTGGGGAAAATGGTAATGGGTAGAAGAAGCAAGAAAATGTTCTGAAACTGATTGTGGTGATGATTGCACAATTCTTTTTAATATGAGCTAACTATTCAAGTACATGATATGTAAATTATATGTCAATAGAACTAGTTTTTAAAGAGCCATACCAAATAATGTGACTTCATTCCACAGTGTTATTAACAAAATATCATAAAATAGTATGAATACATTTACTAAAAGACATGCAAACCCTCTGCACTAAAAACTAGAACACAGAGCTTGCAGAAATAAAAAAAAAATCTTTAAAAATAGCTCATCCAACAGTGAAGCAACAAGCCCATATGGAAGAAGCACACCAGCCGGTGCGATTAAGAGGAGTTTTAGAGACCTGGCAATGGACATCAGAAAACTCACAACAAACAGTAAACAAACAAACAAAAATGCATTGGTGAGAATGGAGGGGGGTTGGAGCAGAGATCAAAAGCCCATCTATGGATAATGGAACAGCCCCCACAAAGGGGTAGCAGGGAGGGGATGAGTCAATCAAGGTGCAGTAGAGCACTAATGGGTCATGCAATATACCTCTGATCCTTTGAGGCCTCCTCACCACCACCCCCCACTATCATGACCCAGTGCCACTTCCCAACCTAGACTAGACGGGAGCATGTACATAGGTCTAGGCAAGAGATAAAACTCACAGCACATGGAACCCAGGAGCAGGAGTGGGAATAGAGATACCAATTGGGAAAGGGGTGGGGTGGGGAGGGAGGGACACCAATCACAGTGAATGGCACATAACCACACACACACTCCAGGAGGAAAAACAACGGAAACCAGAGAGGAAGGGAGACAGCAGTCGGTGTGAGTTTTTAAAATAATTAACAGTCTACAATCTATCAAGGGGCCACGAGGGTTGGGGTGGGGAGAGAATAATGTATACAAAGAATCTCATATAATGTATACATCTACCAATTGAATTGGTATAATAATCATATGCTATTTTCCAGGCCACGAGCATAGTACAGGCGAGCTATTTAAAAAAAAGCATTTTATTTGGGGCTCTTACAACTCTTGTTAAAATCCATACATCAATTTTATCCGACATATTCGTACATATATTCCATAATTCTTTTCTAGACATGTACTTTCCATTGGGCCCTTGGGATCAGCTCCTCGTGTGCTGGACAGCTGGGACACCTAACAGGAAAAAAATTCATGCCAAGGTGGTAAATTTAAAAGCATAACAGTATACAAACAAAGATACAAATAATGCTTAAGAAAAAACAAACAAGGAAGAACTATCTGTCATGGAACCAGTAAGAGATACTTGCACCGAGAACAAAATCACGTCCTGTCTATAGGGTGGTCCACTGGCCAAGTTCCGAGTTCGATCCAGCATAATCACTATTACAATGGTCTCTGCCTGATAGTAAGGCTGTTCTAGATGCTTGCCTGTGGCTACAGGAGATCTGCCTTTGGCTCAGTCTGACTAGATACACTGCAGATGGGTTTTGAGCTCCCACCATCCCCCACATTTCCCTCTTATCTGCCCCACTCTTCTATATACCCCTCCACCAAACCCTTGTTATATTTTCTTTCCCTGTGGGCTCAACATCCCTGGGTCTCATTTACCAAAAAATAAAGAAACAAATAACACAGCTTCAAGAGGGAGAGACTCACCTCTGAAATACTGCCTAGTATAAACAAGAATAAAGAAAATATTACAGAACAGCTGTCACAGGGGTGCCAGGATAACACGTATCTTAACACAGCATACAGGGCATTAATTTTCATCGGCCAATCAACAGCACACCCTTCTTGGTACAGCTGTCTTTGTGTTTTCTGGCTTAAGTCCTCAGGTTACAAGTGTGTTGGGTAGAGTCCAGTTTATCCAGTGGAGTTCCCATTTATGGTCTCACTAATGCAGCCTCTGCAAGATGACGTACACTCCGAAGATCCAGGATTTAGTGTCCCAGTGTTGTGCATCACCCAGCCTGGGTTACCAGGATACCCCCAGATGATGTAGGTCAGTTCTGTACTCCTGCTACATGCCACTTAAAACCCTCTCTCCCTAATGATCCCAAGAGCTTTCTCAATCTCCCCCCTCCACCCCACCCCTGTACACCCTGCTGTCAGCCCTCCCTCCCCTCACCCTGACAGACAGACACCTGTGTTCACCCCAACCCTACCATTCCCTCTGCCCTCTCTTGTGGTGCCCCTCTCATCAGTAAGCCTCATCCTCCTGACAGGGCCACCTCCCTCCCCAAAGGACCTCACCCCAGATCCACATGGCTACCACTCAGCAGACAGCATCCCCCCACCCCTCTCCCCGGACAATTTGATCCCAGCTGTTGTGAGATGCCTTCCTGCCTAGTGACTTACACCACTCTTACCTGGAGCGGATGATGTGTGGTTCATTGGCATTGGTCCAACTATTTACCAGGCTGTCTCGTCCACGGCCAGCAGACTTGAGCTTGTGCCCATTCTGCTGCTTGTTCCTAATGCAGGGGACTCAGACAGCATTTGTCCTTTGGGGCTTGACTAACCTCACTCAGCATAATGTCTTCCAGATCCCTCCACGACTGGAGGTGTTTCATGGTTTCATGGATGTTTTTTAGGGATGCATAGTATTCCACTGTGTGTATGTATTAGAGTTGTTTTTTTATCCACTCTTCTGTTGATGGGAATTTAAGTTGTGTCCAGCTTCTTGCTATTGTGAACTGTGCTGTGATGAAAATGGGGGCGCAAATATCTGTTCGTGATGTGAAAAACTAAACTTTCAAGCTTTTAAAAGAAAGCATGGAATAATATATTTGTAATTGAGGTAAACACTGGATTATTGGACATGACATCAAAATCAATACACATAAAAGAAAACTTTGAAATGTATATTTATTAAAAGTTAAATATTTATTAACAGTTGAAATGTCTACTAATCAAATGACATAATTAAATAAATCAGTAGGCAAGACCCAAACTGGTAGATCAGATTTATAAAACATAATCTCATAAAGGATTGGTATGCAGAATAATTAAAGAATTCCTAAACTCACGACTAAAAGACAAGAAAATTAAGAGCAAAACCTTTGAATATATGTCTAAAGAAAATATACAATTTCTCATTAAGAATAAAAAAATTGTTCAACATTGTATAAACAACTGATGGTATCAATATAATTACCTTATGCCACATGGGGATGATTAATAATCTCCAGTAAATTGTCAATGCTGTCTCTAAAATGAGCCAGGGGCATATTATAAACCAAAGATATATGAATGGACTTTAGGCTTACACATTTGTTAAATTTAGTTCTTATGATATGGCCCCACTTGATACTATCCCTCATGGAGATATGGGTGATATAGCAAAGTATAATGAAGAAATCAGATGGTGCCCAATTGGAGAAAGAATAGCACCTGGGGTCTTAAAGATTTGTCCCTAAACAAGCAGAACTCTAAGTGAGGTGTCAACTAAGTATGCATAGAAGAAGCACACCATCCTTTGTGATCCAAGGTTTATAACTAATAAAATCCAAACCCAGAGGACGGTACAATAGGAGGTCCTGGATATAGTAGAAGAAACGTATGGAAAAAATTCAAAATCATAAAAAAATAGAGACTTACTAGTCTAATAGAGACTGGTAGAGTCTCTGAAATTATAGCCATTAGGTACTCTTCAAACTTGAAATTTAACCAACCCCCAGGGATCACCTTTCTTCCAGCCAAACGAAGACAAGCCTGTAAATTGAACAATAACATCTATTAGGAAAGTATTTCTCAAAATAATCAACCATATGAGACCAAATATATAGCATCTGCCCCCAAACATAAGTTTAGAAGGCTGAAAGTGACGGAAAAGAAGGTTAAGTGGAAATGAGGAATCCAGAGAGGAAGCAACAAAAGTGCTGTTACATTAAGGGGATTGCAACTAATGTCATGAAACAAAATCTATATGCCATATATACTCGTGCATGAACCAAGTTTCTCAGCACATTTTTTATGCAGTTTGTGTGGTAATATTAGGTGTCTCGGCTGATATCGCGGTTGGCTTATACTCGAGTATATACGGTAAATGGTTCAATGTAAAACTAATTTGCTCTGTAAAATTTCCCTCAAACCAAAGTTAAATGTGTGTGTGTGTGGGGGGTGTGTGGGTGTGTGTGTGTAAAGAAAATGCAGGTTAAAGTCACAACGAGATAATACTCTACACTTATTACAATTAATTGATTATTAAGGGTTAGATTAATTATTTCCTATGTCTTTGCTTTTCTTCTGTCTTCTTTGCTCTGGATGAGGTGAGATCAATAGTTGCACCGTAGATGGGCTCCCAGAAGCTTTTACGACCTGTCTTAGGCTGGATTCTCTAGTGACGCATATACTGAAGCTTATGATGTATATATGCAAAGATGTGTCTCAAGGAAATGACTTACACAGTTGTAGAGGCTGGCTAGTTACAAGTCCTTGTGTCAGTTGCCAGGCTAAAGGCTTTTCCTGATTAGTGTAGCTGATGAGCCCAAGCTTGATGGGTCACAAGGCAGGCACATTTCCAAATTGCCTCTACAAGGTGTAATGGGAGTTCATTATAATTTAAAAGATGGCGTCTATGAAGAGGGAAAAGCCTGTTATTTGTGAACTTGGTCCTATCTCCTCATCCCCCACTTAGATGATACTGTCCATTCTCTTCCTGGTGTCACAGTAAACACACATATTTTTATAATGGCACTTAGATCATCTACTGTCTAGGTGTGTATCTTGTCCCTATGTATCTCTGCCCTTGAGGGCAGAACCCACGACTTACTCATCTCTGTATCTTTCGTGAGTGAATTGATTATTTCAATTCTCAAAATTTTATGACATTTTAAAACCTGGAGTAACCTCTTCACAGTTGTTCTGAGTTATTTTGGACACACAATCTTTTGGGGAATTCTACCCTGCAGCTCTACAAAGTTGCCAAGGAGTATTTGACTTTAGACACAGCGATATAAACTTCCCAGAAGACCATCTCAAAGTGGGGTAGAAGATGTATTTGAACATTATTTTAAAAAACAAAGCAAAACTTTGGAGCTATACTTGCACTTATTCTTTTCCAGTAAAGAAAGGTATGAAAGTTCAAAGTTAGAAAATATTGCTATGTAATGAATAAATGAAAATGAAATAAAGCAAATGATAAACTAAATGATAGCAATACAGGTAGCAATGTTAAAGTTTAAATTAACCATACTTTTGATCAACTATTGTGTTTTATACATTTATTTTTAATAATGTACACTGCATACAATTTTGCATCATGTAATTTCTTGATGTTATTATTCTTAGATGTTCACTCACAAATGTTTAAAGATCTGATTTATAAAGATACTGATAATGAACAACAATAATAATGAAAACTGGGGGGAAAAAGCACTCAACTTATGTCAGAAATGACTTAGGACAAAATCATCCGAACAGAACCCCACTGTATGTCATGAACTCTCCAGATTTACTACTGAACTCCACTGCAGTGAAGAATCCATCCCAAACCCACTGCCATTGAGTCAGCTATGACTTACAGGGACGATATAGAGGATTTCCAGTGCTGTAAGTCATTTCAGCAGCAGATAACCTCATCTTTCTCCCTCAGAGCAGCTGGTGGGTTGAAACGACCAACCTTATGGTAAGCAGTTCAGCAATTACCCACAAGGCCCTTTATCTTTACATGCACACCAAAAAAGCAAAACAAGTCAAATAAAAAGCTGAAAAATAGTCTATTGACGGAGGTGAAATATATTCTTTCTCCTCACGTTCTCTGAGTTGAGGAATAGACAGGGTCAGAGAGGGCATAACCGCTTCGACGTCCCTAATGAGATATGCAAGCGCAGAGAGCTCTTTTTCTCAACAATGCCTGAGTCATATGCCTTCACATGGGCTTCCAAGGCAGACCCATTTATTTCCCAGTCTCATTAGCAAGGTCAAAACCTGAAACAAACAGCCTTCTGTCTCCACAGAGATACATATACTGGCCCAGTTACACTTGATTACCCAAACCCTAGTTTGTATAGAAAGTGAGAAATAATTATTGCTGAGTTCACAATAAATCTCTCCAGGATCATGCTAGCAACTTTGATTATGAAACATTACTGAATGATTCTAGGACACAGATAGACAAATCATGTGTGCCATTCAAAAATACTGCCTTTCACTAACAGCCCTGAATGGTTGTAATAAACAGGAAGACCTGTGATAGGCAACAAAAAATTGAGATATACAAAAGAAAATGAAAGTAACATGAGTAGCATTATGAATTAATGAATGAATTGAAATTTTTTTCTCTGGAATGAGAGTCACAACTTATTCCTAAATTACATATTTTTCATCTCCATATCTCTTTTCTGTGTAGATTATTTACATGCACACCCCCTCATTGTGAATATTTTTTTAATTTTGACACAATTATATTTCAGTTGAATGGATGTTTATCTGAATAGCGCACATACTTATGACTAAAACCAAGGAAACAAATTATTCTGACACATTTTCCTAACATTTTTTGGGGGGGCCTTTTTTTGGCCTTAACAATGGATGTTATTAAGATTGCCTTATTATTATGCATGGCAAGTTTCCTTAAAGGTTGTTGGATAAACAAATATGTATGTGATTTTTACTTTACATTTACTGACACATCATATTACTTTGGAGAAGATAAAAAGATTTATCTTTAGTACAAAACCATTATTGCCATAATATTTCATAAGCGACTTGCCAATTTCCTCCATTATCATAAAATTCAAATTATCCCTAATGATCACCCAAGTCAAAAGTAAAGACAGAATAAAAGGAGCCATATTAAACGGAAAATTGGGAACCATTCATCATTGCCCCAGTTTGATGTTTTTAATATACACAAGTTTAGATAAAATGTTTGGTACTGTAGTCTTCTTCCATCATTTTTAAAATATAAAATGGACCTATAATACCTGACTATGCCACAAAAATGAACTCAGTGATCACCAAGATGGCACAGGACCTGGTCATTTTAGGGTCCATGAGTCAGAACCAACTTAATGCCGACGACTAATAACAAATAATATCTGAACACGTCCTATGCATAACAGTTTCCTTCCCCAAACATTTATTTTCTACTCAACGCATACTTCTTATTTATAAAAGCCAACATGACTGAGCCCCTACAATATGGCAAGCATTGTTTTATGTGCTTTGTCAAATACGAGTACTACACTAATAGTAGTATAATACATGAATTGTGAGAGCTATCATATATTGAGTAGTTAATAGGTGTCAGGCATCATTCTACATGCTTTATATGTATGTACCATTTAACTCTTAATACCCTACAAGTTAGCATAACCATCTGACTTTTACAGATGAGGAAATTGAGGCAGATAACATTTAAATGAAGCATAAGATTTTACAGTCAGTATGTAACACAACGGGGATTCAAACTCTGGAAAATGAATCCCTATGTGTAAACTTTAAGCCACTACTTTCCCTGTCATTTGTGTGTTTTATTTTGTTTAGTCTTCCCAATAACCCAGTGAAGTAGGCACTGTTATTGACAGCATGTTATAGTTACTAGAAAAATAAACATATATACAACATGATCTCTCCATTCAGGGAGTTTATAATGTAGTGGGGAAACACATATAAATGTACATGTAAAAAACTAAATATGACATAAGGCAAAATATAATGAGCTGTAATAGATATATGAAATATATATGAAGTACAGAGAATGGATCATAGAAGTGTGTTTTATAAAGCTAGTGTTATAGAACATTCAAACCAATTCAATCTATAAAGCACTGTTCCTGTGAACTGACTACTGTGGACTTACAAATAACTGAGTTCAAAACCACCCAATAAACGTTATTACTTTTTTTCTATATCCCCCCTATCATCCAAAATTACCATCACATTGCTTATAAAATAACTGTCAAATTCTTGTCAATGGTATTTAAAGCCAATCATCATGTGGCCCCAAATGAACTTCCCAGCTTCATCATTGACTGCAACTTAATAAACATTCTAAGTTCTAGCTGTCATAAACTGTAACTTTTCAGGCCTGTATCCCTTCTTTCAGGAATCCTGGTCAAAAAGCTCACGGTTGAAACCCTTCAGTTGCTCCATAGAAGAAACATATGACAGTTTGCTTCCATCAATATTATAGCCTTGGAAATGCTGAATGGCAGCTCTACGCTCTCCCATAGGGGCACTGGGAATCAGAATGAGCCTGAGGGCAATGGATTTGGTGCCACTTATCCCAAATTCAGTGCTTCAGACCTACCAGCTGCTCCATAGGAGAAAATTGCTCTCATAAAGATTTACAGTCTTAGAAACCCTACATAAAGTTGTTATGAGTGGACATGGACTCAATGGCAGTGGCTGTTTTGTGTGTGTGTGTTTGCATGTTTTCTGCCATGACTTTGTAGATTTGGGGGTTTTTTTGGGGGGTGGGATGAGTATGAAATGCTCAACTCCCTTTCTCTTAACAAAAAAAGTAAACAATTAAAGTTTCAACTCCTTTTCAAAGCTTTTCTCATTCATGTAATTATTCTTTTCTCAAATCTACATCAAAATTTCATCTCTCTATTATAGAGTTTTTTACAGCCTATCATATTCCATCTTGTATTATACTTAGTATTTTGTGCATATGTCTTCTCCCTCAGTACATTTCGCACTCCCTAAAGGCAGAGACCTTTTACATATCCATTCTTCCTTTGCAGTGCTTTAATAATCATAGCTGTTGAATGAATGCCTTTCCAGTGCTTCATAGTAACAATAGCATTGCTCTACACTTCACTTCCACTCCCTAGAAAAGGGCATCATGCTTGGTCAAGTAGAGGGGCAGTTGAGGAGAGGAAGATCCTCAATGATATGGATTGACACAGTGGCTGCAACAATGGGCAAAAACATTCAAATAATTGTAAACATGAGGATGGCTCAGAACAGGACAGTGCTTTGTTCTGTTATGCATAGGGTCTATACGGGCTGGAACTGACTCAGTGACACCTAACAACATATATAAATGGTCGTGTTTTGAGGCTGTAGACTCTATTATGAAATTCCATCTTGAACAATTACTTTAAACATGAACTGCAAGGTCTCTAGAGTGGTTGCCTTGAGAACTCTGCTCTTATATTTTGTCTCTATATCTCTAATTCTGTGCCTGTCACATATTAGGTCTACAGTAACATTTTATTGAGTGAATCGACAAATATCCAGGTGAGAACATGTCTCTCAGTGACACAAAACTGTGTTATTAAAGATATCTTCTCTAAACAATATAGATGGTGGACATTGCACACACACTTAATAGTTTCAGAGTGTCAGAAGGGAAGATCAGCACCCAGTGATACAAATACATGTTTGCCTTTGCAAGAATTATTTTTTAGAAGGATCGACACAAGGCTAAGCCCTATGAGATAGGAATTAAAGTTACATCAAAAGAGTAAAATAGAACTCAGAAACTGGGCATATTTGGGGGCAGTAACATATCATATAGGGGACGAACTTCTAAAATTTATTTGAAAAAATGTCAACACCTCAACAAGAAAAAGACAAATAATCCAGTTCACATATGAGCAGAGGCTATGAACAGACAGTTCACAAAAGACTTCCAGAGAGCCAGAACACATGAAGAAAGGCTCTCTATCACTAACAATCCTACAGATGCACCTCAAAAAATGATAAGATACCACCTCACTCCAGCATTGATAACAACGTTAAAAAAAGTAGCAAATGCTGAAGAGAGTGTGTGGAGATTAGAAGCCTCATACACTGTGGACAGGACTATAAAACACTACAACACCGTGGAAAGCAGTATGGTAATCCTCAAACAACTGGGAATAAACGTACCATATGACCTAATTATCCCCATACACGGTATATACCCGAAGAAACAAAAGACACAGCATGAGTAGATTATGCACCCCCAAATTCATCCCAGCACTATTTAGAATATCAAGAAGATGCAAACAACAATGTAAATGCCCATCTGTGGAGTAATGTATAAATAAACTCTGGTACAGAGACACAATGCAATACTATGCATCATTAAAGAATAATGATGCAACTGGGAAACATCTCACCACATGAATGGACTTGGAAGACATTATGCTAAATGAAATTAGTCGTTAATAAAAGGACAAATGTTGTATGAGACCACTGTTAGAAACATATCAAGAAAATGTGTTCACACACACACACACACACACACACACACAGATACTTTGATGATTACCGGGGATGGGAGAGCAAGGAAGGAAAGGGGAAAGACTGAGCTACAGGGAAGACAGGTATTAACGTAGGTGGAAAAAAAGACAATATACAACAAGAGGAGATGAGAGGGGTAAATGATGGAAGTCATTGGGAGACTTGATGTTATTAAATACAAAAATGATGGTACATGATAAGTAAGCCCTTACCTAATTCACATTAAAAGATCTCGTCTTCTGTGCATCCTCATCTTGATAAGGGAAATCACAAAGATGGTGTTTGACCCATGTCTGGGGCATGGATGGGAGTGTGACTTTTGGCCTCCTGAGGTCAAAAAGGCCAGGTTGAAGATATATTGGTCTTTTCTGGTTTCAGCCAGTTCTGCAACCCCAAAGTCCTGCTTTTCTTAACTAAGCAGGAAGCTGGCAATTTGCCTAATAAGGGAACAGCCTAATCCAGGAAAGTGGTTTTTATTTTAACACAGGTGTTACTGCTGGCTAATTTGCAGAGCACAACCCAAGGGTGGTGACTTGATCTCCACCCTCTCCTATGGTGAAGAACCAGGATAAATTCCATCACGGTCCTGCCTCATGAACACAACAGACAACTAACTCTGAAATGTGGCCAGAACCACAAATATAGAGGCTTAGATTCCTAATACACCACAAAATGGAGGACTATGGCTAGAAGAGCCAGGTTAAGTAATCAGGGCACTGCCTCAGGTTTATTTCTCTTCCATCGTGCTGTCAATCCCTAAGTTCAGGACATTTGTTATCATGACTGTTTCCTAAATAACGCAAGAATCTGGTTATAAAAGGAAATTAATGTAAAAACACATTTAAATATGTGTCATGTAACAAAATAGTGTGTCACTATGAAAGCTATAATTAAGGCTAAAAAGGCAACTAGACTATAAGCACATAATTTCAGGGCTTTTATTTCCCACAGGAAGATTTGCAAAGGTAAAAGTTTTCATAGTTGTTCTTTCTCTAATTGCCCATTTTAGTTTAGAAAACTGTGGTAAATGCGTCACTGTTTTATAGTTAATTTGGCTTAAAATACATATTCTAGTCACTCTGAAATTATTTATATGCTTTTCTCACTACTAAATGATTCAAAACAACTTGGTTTTAAAATGCCAAGCTTGTCATTGTGTGCAGTACTGAATGTTGCTGTGTGACATTGCCATAATCAAATGAGTTTGATTTTTCATATCTGAAAAATAAGTATTGCAATTTTAAATAGCATATTTAAAATAGTATGCGCTGCCGTGATTTCTCTTTCTCTTCAAAGAAGATAAGCCTGATGTTTGCTCTATTCTCCGCTACTGTCGATATTAAAGGTCCGGATAGACTATATATGAGAAAGAGGAAGAAAGAGACAGACAGAGACAGAAAGAAATAGAATGACGTGGAAGATGCTTGGCTCCCTTTGTTTAAGACAGGCTGCTCTTTTTAACCCCTTCTTCTTGGTGCTCTGAGAACACCTAGTGACAGAAACAGTCTTCCTTCGATTTAAAGATACAGAGAGAAGAAATACTCTAACTGAGCCATCTTCCTAACTGAGTCAAGCAATCTTCACCTTGGCTGAAAGATATGCATAGATTTATTAGGAAATATTTTAATTCTAGTGGACTGAAAAGAGAACTTCAAAGTAGTAGGTTAAATTAAATTTTCAAGTCTCCAAATGTATGCTCATCATGTTTTTTTTAAATAACAATAAGCAAAATATCCAAACTCTACATGTCATTTGCAACCCAACATACTTTACTGGAAAGAGTCCTATATCCTCTTTAAAAAATATATTTACTCACTCACTCATTCATTAATTAACTTATTAACATTTCAAATTTAGTCGGGGGACTTAAGAGAAACACGTAATTTACATTGGTTGACCATCTATTGCCCACAACCCAAATTGGCTTGCCACTTCATTTTATAAGTGTCACTGAAATACAGACAAATCTGAACACAATAGAACCCCGGTACTCGACTGCATCAGTCCTCGACATAATCGGATTTCGACGCGAAATGTCGAGAAAATTTGCATTGAAGCTCGAACAAAATATCAGAATCTGACCCGATGCACATGATTTTTGTAAACAAAAGCAGTTTGTGCTTCAGTCTCTCGGCTTTAGTGGGCGTTGCTAGTACGCATTGTTTAAACCTTTTGCGGCTGTGTTCCAAGCATTTTGCTATAATTTTCTTAGTTTCCGTGGCTTTTTGTACTGTTCATAGAAAACTAAAAAACATGGGTCCCAAGAAAGAATTTTTTGAAAATAATCTTCATGACAAAAAACTGGTTAACCAAAAAAAACCCAAAAAACTGGTTAACCAGGTTATCAATATTGTTGATAATTTAGTAAACCCTTTTAGAAAACAGCTATGGAAACGCCAACAACAGACCACATTAGACAGATTCTCTTTTTAGAGAAAGCCAGCCACGTCCTAGTGAAAAAAAGGCTCAGAAGGGGGAAAAAACTGCTGAAAAGCAGCTACCAGTTAATTTTATGGAAGGGGGTTCCCTCTCCAAACAATGACTCTCTCTCCATCCCTCCTCTCTACCTCCATGTCCACAGATCCAGATCCTCATCCGTCTCAATGTATGGGCCATACTCTACTGGTTAAAAACTTTTTAAATGTTGTTTTCTTATTTAAGTTGTATTCTTTAACTCTGAACTTACTTACTTTGAAATTTCTGTGTAACGTTTTGTATAAAAAGGCAAGATTAGGGTAAAAACTTGGTGGTCAAAAGCAGAGTGATCCGTTTTTCAGTAATTTCTTATGGGAAAAAATGACTCTGAACTCGACTGCGCTGCATCTCGATGCTCCTTCTAGAACGGAGGAACGTCAACATCAGGATCCTAAGGAAGCTTTGTGCTCTCTGGAAAGAGTGCCGTCGCTCGTCCTGCGGCCAAATGGACCACAATACTTAAAACAGTCACTCTCTGGTCCTTTTCATAAAAAAAGTTTTCCAATCTCTGCTCTATCTTATAATTATTATTTATATTATTGGCATGTGTAGAAGTCTTTCGTTAGCTAAAATAATGGCATTTCTATAAGGTAGCATAAACATTCTAATTTTGTGAATTAAACTGCTGTTACAGCAAGCTTTTCCCTAAACTTCTATCATCTACCAAGAAATCTTTTTGTAGTACAGACAGAATATGGCATAGGTTAGAGTAGTCTTAAAATCAAAAGACATTTCAAAAAAATAATAGTATACATATAGGGTTGGTTGGTGTGCCAGTGGAATGGTGAAAAAGAACGTTTAGCTCTTACAAACATGAACACTGTCTTTTAAAATCCCCTTTACAAAATGGCACACAGTCTGCTTTGAAAAGAAACCATACCTAGAACAACTATGGCGGACACTGCAGTCATGTTGGCCGTGCACTTTAAAGCATGCAATACTTCGTACTCATCTGAAATTTAATTGTGATGATTTCTTCCTTCCTTGTTCTGTTTCTTCTAAAATGAATTTTTATAACAGACTGTTTCTCCTCCACTTAGAATATATTCACACATCCAAGTACTATATTTTGTATGTATACATGTTTTTCTTTTTTTTTTTATTGGGGCTCATACAATTCATGTGCAACTGCAAACCATAGTTCTGTTTCTAATGTACCTATTGTTTTATTCTTTCACCTAACAACCTCCTAAAATCTTTTGTAGTGGTATCATGTTCTTTATTTCTCATTTCCTAAGCTGCAATTTTTCTAAGGGTATTTCATGAATAATAATATACATTTTACTCAGTTATGTGTATATTTTAGATAGAAGAAGAAATCATTTCAATAACCAAACCAGATGATGTTCAACAGCTACTGCACTGGAAATCATTTAACATGATTCTTTATCCATTTTCTGGTTCTCTAGTTAGTATTGGGGAAAATATCTGAATTCAGTACTTCTTAGAAATTATACATCATTATAAGTATCCAACCTTTGGGGTAATAGGATTATTCAACCTCTCATTTTAATCTTTATTATAGGTAATGAACTTCATAGAGTGACTTTGCTTCCCTCATTGGACACAAAACACACAATTAGTGTTCTGATTGAAACACAATAGTCCACCATTTAAAGTTGCATCACTGTAATTAGTAATTTCAATTTCAGGTATACACTGCTTCGTTTTTAAAACATAGAATGTTATTTGAAATGGTGAATCTTAAAGCACATATTTTTAATGTTTTCCACAGCAAACGTTTCTTGGATATCCTTTTACTGGCACACAAGCCACCTTTAGTTGTATATTGCTATAAAGTAACCTCCAGCATGTATGCCATCACAGTATAAAAAAACTCCATACCTCTTGGCCTACATAAAAAGTTAATTCTTCCAATATCCCCATTTCTTTAGTTTATCAAGAAAAATAAGAATAGATGTAATGGAAACCTTTTCATTTTTAAAGAAACGTTTCTGTGACAGAGATAATCTCTGTCTTTTTGACAGTGATTCCTATGGTGAGAATAAAGACTGTCAGTGGCTATCCGTGAATTTGTTCTGATTCTGCTTTTACTAAGTACAGATGCTTCAGACAGGAAGTGCAAGTGTTTATCTTGATCTGACCTTATTGAAACTGCGTAATTAACTATTAGGAGAGAAAGATGGAGTTGCTTATTTTTAAGGTGGTTCACTCATCATTTCTTTCTTTCAACATTCCAAATAGACAATTAATTTAACCAATTCAATAAATATCGAGAACCTATTTTACCAGCTATATGAAATATACTATATTGAGCACTACAGGCCAGAGATAGTAAGAAGAAACTTCTGTTGTCAGTGAACTTGACCTTTAGAAAATGATGAAGGGCAAATATCCAAAGAGCTGCAATATATGGGAGGCATGCTACCCACCACTTGAGTGGTACAGAGCTCTGAAGAGGCTGAACAAAGGAAAAAAGGGCACCTGATTGAGGGACCCAGAGATCTTTTATGAAATATATATATCTGAATGAACCTTATCTGATCATAATTATAATGAAATGATTCATTACAGATGTAGATATCGAATGTCTATTTACTTGCGACTTTCAAATGTCATGATAGCCTGGACTATGATATGTGGTATGATAGCACATACCACAATGCCTGAGACATATAAGGCATTCAGTGATAACTGAATGAACAATATATAAACTCAAAAGGCCAAAAATAACATTAAAGTAAGATGTTACATTCTACTAATATTAGAAAGAATGACTGGAACTACAGATCATTATTTTAAGTAATACTGCTTTAAAGGAAATGATTACACAAAGGAAGATAAACCTTGAAGTCAAAATACCTGGGTTTATACCCTGACTCTGTCACTTACAAGTTGTATGATAATTCTAGCTCGGATACTTTTCTCCTCACCATATTCAAATTTTGTAATTGTCGTCTTTGGATCACACAAGTTGGTGTGCTTCTTCTGTGTGGACTTATTTGACTCCTCACTTAGATGGCTACTTGTTTGAATAGAAGTCCATTATTTTATTTTATTTTATTTTACATTTATTTTTTTCTAAAACCATTTTATTGGGAGTTAATACAGATATCATATCATCCCATAGTTCATCCACATCAAACAGTATGGTACAATTGCTACCACAGTTTCAAAACATCCTTTTCCTTCTTGAACTCCTAGGTATGAGATCCCCTTTACATCTCCCTCCTCCCGCTGTGCCCCACAAGAAACCTTATTCTACCTTCTGTCTTGCTTGCTGTATAGGTTCATCAATCCTGTGTTTCATATACCAGAAAAACGTATAAACAATATTCAAGAGGGTTATCCCAAGGACAAAATACTTCTGAGATAAATCCCAATATGAAAAAAACCATAACAGAGAAATTGTTGAAAACCAGATCAAGCCCAACGTGCATCAGAGGGAGGGAGGGGAAGGGAGAGGTGGGGGGGATCAACTGACAAGGTCTTAACCATTAAAGTCAGGTTTATCATTTTCACCTCTCCAATTATTTATATTTATATTTGTTTCATATATATGAAACAAAAAATAGCAATTTAGTAATTCTTAAATGTACAATTTAATAGTATTAATCATCTTCAATGCTATACAACCACCACCACTATTTCTAAAAATGTTCTTAGTTCAAACACAAACTCTACATCCTCTAATGAATAACTCCATATTATCACCCCTTCCTGTTTCCCTTGTAAACTACTAACCTATTTTCTGCCTTTACAATTTTTTTTCTATTCTGGATATTTTGTGTTCGAAATCATATATCTGTCATTTCATGTCATGTATTTCACTAAGCATATTTATATTTTCAAGATTCACTCATGTTCTCACATGTATCAGAGTTTTATTTCTTTTCATGAATGAACAATATTGCATTGTATGTGTGTACCACAGTTTATGTATCTGTTCCCCTATAGGTGGGCAATTGCGTTGTTCCACCTTTTGGTTATTGTGAATCTTGTGGCTGTGAACAGTGGTGTGCAAAGATCTGTAAAAATCCCTGATATTGAATCTTTGGGTATATGAATGAGTGATAATTCTATGTTTAACTTTTTGAGAGACCAACACATTATTTTCCACAGACGATGGATCACCTTACATTCCCATCAATAGGAATTAGGGTTCCAATTTCTCCACATCCTCAAAAACACTTGTTTTTTTTTTCTTTTTTAAATCACACACATAATAGTGTGGAGAAGTGGTATCTCATAATATTAAATATAGTGCAGACTCCTAGAAGAAGGTGGGGAAAACTCTGTTAAAAGACCCCACTACCATGATCCCAATTCTACCTTACATATCCGGCTGGACCGGAGGAGGTGCACTGGCACAGATAGGAACTGGAAATACAGTGAACCCAGGACAGATGAACCCCCCAGGACCAG
>NW_022109980.1:5585991-5596755 GCF_000313985.2 Echinops telfairi | reverse complement strand
GGGTGTCGTAAGAATGATGAAGTCAACATATGTACTAATATACTGGACACAGATGACCGTATGAGTTGTGATGAGTTGTATGAGCCCCTAATAAAATGATTATTTAATAAAAAGAAAGAAAAAGAACTAAACTTGCTCATTGGAAGCAAGAATGGCAATATTTCATCTCACATCCTTGAGACATGCTATCAGGAAGGACAAGTCACTGGAGAAAACAGCAAGCTTCGTAAAGTAGAGGATCAGAGACAAAGAGAAAGACCTTCAATAAGCTGGATTGTCAGTGGTTGCAACGAGTTCTACCATAGCAATGATGGTCAAGAGTTACAGAACTGGACTCTGTTTTGTGCTGTTGAACATAGGGTTGCCATGAATCAGAACTGACTCAGTATCACTTCCAACCAAAATTGTCAATGAAGATGAACACTTTTTCATGCACTTTTTGGTCATTTTTATATCTTCTTGTCTATTCAAGTCATTTTGCATTTTTTATCATTTACTTATACATTTATTTTTTGTTCAGTTTATATGTTCTCTATATATTCTGGGTATTAAACTCTTACCTGATATATCATTCCTGAATATTTCCTCCCATTCAGTGTGCTGTCTTTTCACTTTCCTTATAATTACTTTTGATGACAAAAATTTTAATTTGTTGAAATCAATTTATCTATTTTTATCTTATTGCTTGTGATTTTGATGTTGTATCTCAAACATCAGGTCTATTGCCAAACCCTAGGTCCTTAAATATTTGCCCCTATATTTTCTTCAAATACTGTCATGCATTAGTTCTTGCATTTAGGTCACAACTGGTAGTGATTTCATTTTTATATCTGGTAGGAAGTAAGAGTAGAACAGAATCCTTTTGCATGAGGAATCCAGTTGTTCCAGCAGCATTTAGTCAAAAGAATGTAATTCTCATTTCATGGACTTGGAACACTTGTCAAAAATCAACTGATAATAATAAATGTGCCACACTAGTCTGAATACTCTAGCTCTTTATTAAGTGAAAAGTGAAATCTAACTTTGCTCTTTTTCAAGTTTGTTTTGGCTATTTGGTTCCATTTGCAATGATATGGATTTAAAGGTTAGCTTTTGCATGTCAGGCTGTTCAAGATTTTATTGGAATGGCAATAAATGTGGAGATCACCTTGGGAAGTATTGACATACTAGCAATATTAAGTATTCCCACCAGTAACATGGGGTATCTGCTCATTTAAGTCTTCTTTAATTTCTTTCAGCAATGTTTTTGTGTGTATGAGATGAAACTGTTTCATCTCCTGACCTATTTAAATTTCCTAGCTACTTACTACTTTTAGTGACTACTGAAAAGATAATTATTTTGTTAACTTAATTTTTAAATTATCCACTGCTGTATAGAAACAAAATTGATTGTAACTCGGCAGAAATTGTTTGATTAGCTCTAGCAGTTTCCTTGTGCACTCCTTGGGCTTTTCTATATAGGGAACCATGTCATATGCAACTAGAAAAAGTTTTACTTCCTTCTTTCAATTTGGGGTGTTCTTTTCTTTTCTGACTAGAACTTGCTGTAAAATGTTGACGAACAGGATTGAAAAGGGACCTCTTTGCCTTGATCCTGATCTTAAGGGGGAGAAAACTTTCCAAGTTTCACAAATATGCCTGGATAGCCATAGGTTTTTCACATGTCCCATTTATCATTTTAAGAAATCTTCCTTCTGTTCCTAATTTTCTAAAGGACTATTATTATGAAGGGCATTTGATTCGGTTAAATGCTTTCTCTGGATCAATTGAAATGACCGTGAATTTTTCCCTTTCGTTCTTTTAGTGTGATGTCTTTCATTGATTGATTTTCTTATGTTAGATGTCTCTTGCATACTTTGGATCAATCTTTGTCATGATGTATAATCCTTTGATTGTACTGTTGGATTCATTTTGTCATTACTTTGTTGAGTTTTTTTGTATCAATATTCATAAGAGATGTTGATCTGCAATTTTCTTTCCTAATATGTTTTTTCTGGCTTCAATATCAAGGTAATATTGACCTCATAAAATGAATTAAGAGGTATTCCCTCCTCTCTCTATTTGAAAGAATTGGAGAATAATGTATGTTTATGCTTTTCTAAGTGTGTGTTCTGTATTTTTACAAGATTGTGCTAATAGGTCTGTTACATCTATATGGTTTATATTGTTGTTCAAGCTTTCTATAGCCTTCCTAGGAGCCCTGGTGCCTCAATGGGCTGATAATTGCATGATAGGCAGTTCAAATCCACCAGTAATACCATGAGAGAAAGTTGAGGCTGTCTGCTTACATAAAGATTTATAGTCTCAGAAACCCTATATAGGATCAGTATGAGTCAGAATTGACCCAATAGCCGTTGGGTTTTTGGAGTTTTCTGTTATTTCTGATCTTCTGTCTAGATGTTCTATCTGTTATTAAAAGTGATGCACTTAGGGATCCAAGTATTATCATAGAAATGTCTACTTCTCCCTGCATCCTGAAATGTTTTCTTCATACGTATAAGTATGGACTTTTGGTAAGAAAGTCCATCCGTTAACTTGGCAGTGCTTTGGTGCCCAGTTATTTGGTGATGTACTGTGTTGATATGAAGATATTGCTATGCCATTAGCATTGAAACAGTTTTCCGCAAAATACTAGATTACTCTCCATAATATGGGAGGTCTCCTCCAGTTGAAGGTGTTAAGAGAAAAAGCAATTGTTTCCTGAACAAGTAGACCCTCAAAAATATATTTAAAAGATTAACAGGCTTACTTATGGATCTTGGACAGAAGACTTGTAATTTTCAGCTTGCTCCATGATCTACGGATTTTGTTCTTGTCAGTCTGCACAAATGCAGGAGCCAATTCCTCAAAATAAATCTCTTTGTCTCTGTTCTCTCTCTCTCTCCCTCTATATCTGTCTATCTTTCTAATTCTATTTCTCTAGAGAACACCGACTCAGAAAGGACTCTTGGTTATGTGCATTTATTTATGTTAACTGCTTTATTTTACTGATGAAGTAGGTGCCCTGGGGGCTTAGTGGATTATGCAATGGACTACAATCCTCAGGGTCAGCACTTTGAACCCACCAATCACTCTGTGAGAAAAAGATGAGGCTTTCTGCTCCCATGAAGATTTATAGCCATGGAAACCCACAGGGTTCCTGTCCTTTAGTCTTCGCTATGAGTTGGAGTCAACTCGATGACAGTGAGTTTGGCCTTTGTTTTATTTCGTTTTGTTTATTGGTGATTTGACAGTTTTATCAGTATATAATGTCCTTTTTCTTTTGCCATAGTTTTTTACTTAAGATTTACTTTGCCTGATATCAGTATGGCCACCCAACTCTCTTTTGGTTACAATTTGCATAGAACATATTTTCCATCTCTTTCAAACTGCATAATTTCATCCAATGTGAGTTTCTTGTAGACAGCTTGTATTTGGAACATTTTTAAAAATCAATTCTGTCAACAATTGCCATTTGAATGGAAACTTTGATCCATTTACACTTAAATTAATTACCAACCTCTGCCATTTTGCTCTTTGCAAACGTGTTTGTATTATACCTTTTCTCTTGTCTGGTGTGATATTTTCTCCATTCTTCGCTATTTCAATGACACACTACATCATTTCAATTGTCCTATTATCAAGGGAAGATATAAGGGATACCCAGTCATTACACAAAAAAGATTTGGTAGACTATCACCCATTTTAAAGGAAGGGTTTAATCAAGAACCAATGATATTTAAGGAAGAAATCCAAGCTGCACTGAAGGCATTAACTGAAAACAAGACTCTAGGAATCAATGAAGTACCAATTGAGATTTTCAGCAAATAGATGCAATACCAGAAACCCTCCCTCATCTATGCCAAGAAATTTGGATGAGAGCTACATGAACAACCAACTGAAAGAAATCCATATGTATGCTAATTCCAAAGGTCCATGACGATATCATTGATATCACACAAAAGTAAAGTTTTTCTGAAAGTAATTCAAAAATAGTTGCTGCAGTACTTCCAACAGGGAACTTCCAGAAATTCAAGTTGGATCCAAAAGAGCACATGGAACATATGGAATTGGCTAAAAATAGAGAAGAAATCTGTTCACTTGTTTTCTTATTATGCAGAGACATTCAACTGTGAATCTTATGGATAACCTTCTGAAGAATGAGAACCCGTAAATACCTCATTGTGCTTTTGTGGAACCTGTACAGAGACCAAGATTCAAGTGTTTGAGCAGAGCAAGAGAATACTGTATGGCTTAACATGAAGAAAGTGTTATCTTTCATTATACTTATTCATTTTGCATTTTCAGCAACTATCTTAATTATCTAGTACTGATGTCACAGAAACACCACAAGTGGCTGACATTAAGAGAACTTACATTGTGATAGTTTAAAAGGATTTTTGTTAAGTGCTATCATGTCGGTTCTGATCCATAGCAACCCTCTGCCCAACAGAACAAACACTGCCCAATCCTGCACCATTCTCACAATGGTTCCTATGCTGGAGCTTATCATTGCAGCTACTGTGCCAATCCATCTGCTTGAGGACCTTCCTGAATGAGAAGTAAGCAGAACATTTTAAGAGGATAAATGTCTGAATTCAAAGTGTCAGCTCTAGGGGAAGGCTTTCTCTCTGTGTGTCTCTATGTTCTAGGAGGTTCCTAGCCTAGGGATCTTGGGTCCAAAGCAGGCACTCCACTACTGCGTCTTCATCCTGCATGCTGGTAGGTCCATCTCTCCTCCTTTTCTCTCTTTTTATCTCTTGTAAGATAAAAGGTGTTTCAGGACACAATAGGGAAACTCCCTTTACAGTGGATCAGGGCTATAATGGGATTAAGAATGTTGTAATTCCATCTTAATGCTTTTATTCAATTATTACACCAGATCACATCATGGGGTGTCATTGCATCACTGCCAAACCACTGAGTTTCATAAATGCCTGTGATCCACAGAAGACAACCTCCCTTGATGAAAGTGAGTGGATTTAAAGAATGCACTGATGAAAATCAAAGACTTCAGCCTTCAGTATGAATTACACTCAAGGATTTTTAAAATCCTCACAACTGTACTAATAAGCATCATTGTAACAAACTGAGAAAATATTGAAGTTGTCAAGGATTTCATTTTACTTAGATCAAACAATAATATATTACATGAGGAAAGTCTGCTTCAAAACAAACAAACAAACAAACAAAACAAAACCCAAAACACTCTTATAAGTGCTAAAAATCAAAAATGTCACCCTGCCAACTGCGGTATGCCTGACTCAATTTCTGATAATACGAATCATGTCATATGCATGTGAGAGTTGGACAATGAATACAGATAAATGAAGAACTGACACTTGTGAACTATGATGTTGGACCCTGAGACCAGAACTATATGGTGCATGGCTTCCACTACCAACTGCTCTGTAAATGATCACCTTAGAAGTTCCTGGATAGACTAGAAGAATGGTGTGGAACAAAGCTAAAAATAAAAGGTATCAGGCTTATTGGTCAGATAGAAACTGATGGGACCACCAAGACTATGGCCCTTAGTCACTCTTCATGTTTGGAACTGAACTCACCCCCATGATAGAGTAATCAGATATTTAAGATCTAAGGAGCAGCATTTACTAAAGGGCAAAGTTCAGAGGGTTAAGAAAGAAAGAGGAATGGAAGTAGGAAGCACAGGGAAGAAGTGGGATTGTTATGATGAGAGTGTTGCAATTGATGAGTTGAATCAAAATATGTATACATTGTTGAGTTTAAAACTGTTGATCTACTCTGTACACCTTCACCTAAACCATAATAAAAAAAGCTTTGGAAGAAAATATGGTGTTGGCTAGAAATGTGTAGTATACCATGGATACAATTGAACCAATAGATACCATCATGGAGTAAGGGTTGAAGTTCTCAAGGATTTTTGTCTTGCTTGAATGAACACTCAATGTTCATGGAAGGAGCAACCAAGAGATTAACAGATGAATCATGTTAGGTAAATCTGCTACACAAGACCTCTTTAGAATATTGTAAAGCATGGATTTTACTTTAAAGATTAGGGTGTGCCTGCACCAAGCCATGGTATTTTCACTGACCGTGTATGTATGTAAAAGTTGGACACTGGATACAGAAGATCAAAGAACAATTGATGCACTGGAATTGTGTTGCTGGAGAAGAATAGTGACAGTAGCATGAACTTTTAACCAGTTTCGTTATACTTGTCATCTTGTCATAACAGTTTCGTTATACTTGTCATCTTGTCATAACAGTTTCGTTATACTTGTCATCCCGGCGAAATTGCAGGAAAGTATCAAACACCCAATCACCTAAAGCCTCACTTCCCAACAACACTTGATCCACTGGGGGTGTGTGTGTGAGATATTTTTGCATATTAATGTTGCCACTTTAAGCAATCTTAATGGAGGTAGAGTTATCAGTACCACCGGAGATAGAGTTATCAAAGCCGTTGAAACTAATTAGATTTGAGAACCAATTCACCCTTACAATTTTGTTTCTGTAGAACCATGAATGGTATTAAATACCTAAAGTTGGGGACTCTTGAAAGGCAAAACTAGTGAAGCTATATATGTACATATTTAAAACTCAAACCCCACTGACTTGGAGTCAATTCTGAGACAAAGTTACTCAATATAGGGTTTGGAGGCTGTAAATCTTTCTGAGATAACTTCATCTTTTTCCCTCAGAGAACCAACACTTATCTGAAAGGGATCATTATGCATATATAGAGAGAGTGATTGATGTCAAAGAAATGGCTCACACAGTTCTAGAGGCAAGGAAGTTTTAAATGTAGCTATGAAACCATGATCAGCAACTCAGATAACAGGCGGCAGGGGCAAATGAATACCTAGGGCAGCAAGTAAAATGGCAGGCTGCTGCTGACTCCCGAGATCCACGGGCAATAAGGTAGGCAGCTGCCTCAAGTCCAAAGAAAGAGATTGGCAAACCAGATGCAGAATCCAGACCCACGGAAAGCAAGCCAGCTTTTCCATAGCATCCACTGATGAAAGCAGGCCTCATCCTTAAGGAACTCTTATCACAGGAGATTACTAGGTCTTAACTGCCAAAGCATCGAGAAGCCTGGCTCAGTCAAATTGACACAAATCTAACTATCACAGTCCCTACCTCAAAATCATTTTTTCCCATCCCATAAAAAGTATCCCTTTTTTTAATGAGACTAAGAAAAATGTGTTATTTAAAGAACATGCCTGCAGTCAAGCTCTGATCTGAGAACTGTTTAATCATGTTTTGTTTGGAATAAATCCTTGAAAGTATGAATGTAAACCCTAGTAGCAATGCATTTTTACTTATGACACATATGCATCTACATCTATTACATGATGGTATAAATAAACATTATAGATTTCATGTTCTTTGCTCTTGATATTGTGGAAAGATATCTAATGCCGTTATTGATAGGGCTCGGCGGAGACCAACCTGCTGCCGTGGGGCCACTTCCAGCTCATGAAGGCCTCTTCATTCTCTCCCAGACAGGGGGATGGTTTTGCAGTTAACAGTCCAACACTTACCCCAAAGTGCCACTAGGGCTCCTCATGTGGCACCTATATAAATAAAGACTTATATACTCTATTTTGATCCTGTCAAATATCTAATGTAGTTCTCATAAACGTTAGGTGAAAGCCAAACCAAACCCACTGACATTGAGATGATTCTGAATCATAGATATTGTAAATCTTTATACAAGCAGGCAGGCTCATCTTTCTACTAAGGGATAGCTGGTGCGTTTGAACCACCGACCTTGCTGTTTGCAGCCCCATGCCTAACTGACAGTGCCACCAGGGCTCCTTAGATGAGATGTTAAGTGTCTTGAAAATTAATAGCATTATTAATGAAGAGTTCTCCCATTATTTGACAAGAAATTAAGGCTAAATTCTTGATTTTTAATTAGTGAAGACATGAGTAAATTTGACTTCAATTAATTAATCTTTGCTTCTAACAAATGGATTTTTAGCTTATCAGGAAACTGGGTCACAAAGCGCTACTGATGTCAGAGTGTGTTTGCGGCAAGGAAACTAAAAATCTTGGCAAGAAAAAACAACATACTATATTATATCATATCCTGATGTCTCATGGCCATCGAGGCGATTCTAGGTCATAGCAAACCTATAGCATAAAGTGGAACTGTTTCTGAGGGATTGTGAGATGGGAAACTTTCTGGGAGAAGACAGCCTCATCCTTCTCTAAAACAAGTGGCACGTTTCAACTGCAGACCTATGGTAAGTAGCCCCAAGCTTAACTCACTATACCAGCTGGGCTCTTTAATATCCATATGCGTTAGTCTGGGTAGACTAGAGAAACAAATCCATAGAAACTCATGGCTATAAGAGAGAGTTTTATATAAAGGGTAATTGTACACTAAGAAAGCATCCCAGTCCAGTCCAGATCAAGTCCATAAGTCCGATATTAGTCCATGTGTCCAATACCAATCTCTAAAGTCCTCTTCACACTCACGAAACACAGGCAATGACACCAAATGAAGGACAACCACAGGCAGTGGTTTCAGTCTTTTGGATCCAGTGGCGGTAGAAGCATCTCAGCACTGGCAGGGGTCTCCACGTGGCTCCTCCAGTTTTCAAGGCACAGGGTCGATCAGCATAGTGTTATGTGTCTTGTCAGTAGAGTGGCTCCAAGGGAGTGAGTGGAAAGAGAGTGTCTTCTGCCTCCAGGGAGGAAAATACAGGAGTTCCCAGAATTCTTAGGGGAAGGGCATGCCCACACAGAGGCCTCATTCGCTATAACCCCATTGACAAGGAAGGCCCCACCTTTTCACTCGTAATCCTCTCAAATTGACACCAAATTATGTAAGTACCACACCATATAATGCCCCCAATTGAGTATAGTACGTTATAGGGTAACAATCCCTATGTGGGTTTTTGGTTTTTGTTTGTTTTCTGAAAGCATTGAAAGCCAAAGAAAGTATGAGTTCAAGAGAAAATAAAGTGATCTGTTTAATCTTTTTTTGTTTTTTGTTTCTTCCTTCCTTTTTTTAATTAAATACTTTTATTGGGAGCTCTTACAGCTCTTCTCACAATCCATACATTCATCCATTGTGTCAAGCACCTTTGTATACATGTTTCCATCATCATTTTCTTTCTTTTTTTAATCATTTTATTGGCGGCTCGTACATATCTTATCACAATCCATATATCCACCCATCATGTCAAGCACATTTGTACATTTGCAACATACTGGCATGAAGCAGGGAACCAATAGAGAGGTCTGAGGAGGCAGCCCCAATCCCAACTACATGAACACACACACACACACACACACACACACACACACACACACCCCTCCCGCCAGGAGAATTCACTTCAGAGGACAGCACTGAAGCTACAGCTCAGGGAGAGGGACATGTCTGATCAGAGCACACTGGAGCAAATGAAGGGGGAGGAAGAGAGAATAGAGCATATTCTGGCTGAGATAGTTAAAGTTTATTGTGCCAACCTGGCTGATAAACACATGTGGGATTAATTGAAGGGCAGAGCGATAAAATGGCTCAGTGAGCCTCACTTTTCTAGTTCTCTTGCATTCTGATAGACGGACCAGGGTGCAGCTGCCTTAGCCAGTTCCATGCTTCAACTGGCAAGGCCCACTTCCTGAAAAACATCTCTGAGGAGAAGCCACATGGACCTAGCCCTATGCAGCCCTAGGTGCTGCAGAAGCCATGGGGAGACCCTGCCAGCGCTGAGATACTTACACATTCACTGATTCGGCTTTCCTCCTTCAGTCAGCATCATTGCGTGTGTTTTGTGAGATGGCGTAGGACTTTGTGGATTGGTGTTGGACATATGGGTTACTTTTGGATTTATGGGATTGGACAGCACTGGATTGGGATGCTTTCCTAATGTACACTTACCCTTTATATAAAACTCTCTCTTATACATATGAGTTTCTGTGGATTTGTTTCTCTAATATACCCAGACTAACACACTAGCCCATCAAGCCCTGAGGACAATATTCAGGCTCAGAGCAGCCAATGTACAGAGAGGACCATAGACCCAGCCCCACTATGTCCCTCATTGACTTATAGTGCTACATGGTACAACACTAGAGACACAGTACGGGAATTTTGCCCGATCTGACCCTACCACACCAAGGTGAAACACTAAGGGCGTGCAACAGAGCAGCAAGGGGAGCAGAGCAACGAAGTCCCCAGGGAATATCAAAAATAGAATTTGGGGCCAGGATGTGGCAGCACATCAGACTCAACCAGAAAACTCTCCTAAAGGTCAAAAAACAGACCTTGAACTATGTATAGGCTTTTCTCTTTTTGTCGTTTGTTTTTGTTTGTGCTTGTTGTTTTGTTTTCTTTTGTTGCTTTGTTTTGCTCTGCTTTGCTTTTTGTACGTATTATTATCTCTGCATGTCTATATAAATAAGATAGGTGAGATAAAAAATCTGGAGGAGGAAACAACGGGACCAATGATTCTGAGGGGACATGGGAGGGGGAAGGTGGGGGGAAGGAAGTGGGTGCTAACAAACCCAGGGGCAAGGAAACAAGTGATCCAAAAATCAATGGTGAGGAGAGTCTAGTAGACCTGATAGGGCTTGATCAAGGGCAATGTAACTGAGAGGAATTACTGAAACGCAAATGAAGGCTAAACATTATAATGAGACAAGTAAAAGGAAATAGAGTAAAGAACTAGGAGGCAAAGGGCATTTATAGAGATCTAAATAGAGATATGTACATATGTAAATATATTTATATATGATGATAGGGAATATATCTATGTGCATATATTAATAGGTTTAGTATTAAGG
>NW_022109980.1:5576772-5585494 GCF_000313985.2 Echinops telfairi | reverse complement strand
ACCCCAATTCTACCTTACAAATCTGACTAGACCAGAGCATGTACACGGGTACAGATAAGAGCTGGAAACACAGGGAATTCAAGACAGATAAACCCCTTAGGATCAATAAGCAGAATAGAGATACCAGGAGGGTAAGGGTAAGTTGGGGGGGAGTAAGGGGGAATCAATCACAATGATCTACATATAACCCCATCCTAGTTCTTTAGAGTTCAAATTTAATACAAAAGCATTCTTCATAAGACATATGAGGACTGTGTAAGGAACCCAGATTACCACCTCCCTAACCCTTTAAACATTTGCAGCCAAGGTCACATTTGAGCATGATAACTCATATCCATAAATAAAGAATATTTGGGATCTCTAATGTTCTATTTATCGTTTTGAATTCTGTATTTCCCTCAGAAATTGGCTTGACAATTTCCAAGTGGTCTGATCATTTCATTTAAGGCATTATTTGGTCTAAAATACACTACCAAACCAACCAAACACGCTGCCATCGAGGTGATTCTGACTCATAGCGACCTATGGGCAGAGTACAAATGTCCCTTTGAGTTTTTGAGACTTTGAATCTTTCCAGAGTAGGTCGTCTCATCTGTCCACTGCAGTGGGTTACCAGCTCAGTGTCTCACTCACTGTGCCACAGTAAGCTAGCCCACTCTGATTACAAGCACATCATGTGTTCAGCTCCGGACCACTTTTTATATTATTTCTTTTATAGGTGTAAAATCCCTGCATGATGCCATTAGTATCAAACTTGAACCTAGTTCTTATGTGTTGTGTGGCTAAGAGGTCTTTGTTTTGTTTGCTTGTTTGTAACTTACAGGATTAAGTTTTTTTTGTTTTTGTTTTTTCCATCCCAAATTTGGAGCCGAATATAAATAAATATATTTACTTTTGTTACCCATGGCTTTCTTAATATCTTCCTTGAAGACAGGATATTTCTTTTAGAGCCTATTACTTTGTGTACTTTCCAGCCCCAATTGTTGTATATCCTCTGTACCATACCCAACTTATACCAAAGCCACTACCAAAAATTTGAATCTGACTCATAGCAATCCTATCGCCCATGGAGTAGAACTGCTTCCTAGGGTGGTTAAGGCTGTCAATCATTATGGAAGCAGATGGCCTCATCTTCCTTTCACCTGTGACCCATTGGGTCACCCAGGCTCTTGTCTTTGCCAAATCCTTTTACAGATTTAATGTCATTCTGACCACCAAGGCACGACATGAATTGGAATTTAATTTGCTGCCTTTGCAGTGCCTCTTGATTTTAGAACTTGGGCATTTGTCAGGCTTTTTGAGTAGGCACACATGTCTTTAAAAATAATTTTTATCCAGAAATTGTATGTGTTTGTAGTAAAAGGGACATGCTGCTCACACATGCTTTGCTTTTTTACCAAAGAGCATCGTGCTGAAATAGTGTATATTTCAAGTTTGCTGAGCTAAGTCTTAAGCAAAAATAAACACAAAAACTATATTTAATTGCAATTTCATAAAGAATAGTAATAAAGTAATTCTGATCTAACTGTGGACAAGATTTAGTCATCTTATAATGAGCCAAAGTCACTGGGATGTAAGTTGTTGGCGAGGATGAAACCTTGGAGCTGAGTCACCTAATTCAGTGCTTCATTCTCAAGATGAAGAATTTGAGACACAGAAAAGTGTTGTTTCTTCCAATCACAGAGCTAGTTTGCAACAAAACCAGGACTAGAATTTAGATTTCTGGTTTCTTTGCCCAGTAGATTTCTTTCTGTACCCAAAGATGCAAAACCCAGAAACTGTTCATTTTATAAATAATCTCTACCAACTGTGCGGTACCAGCTGTATTCCAGTTATTTTACACACACTTCATTTTGTCATTATTAAAATTTTACGTTACAAATGAGGGAATGGAGGAATAGAAAACCAAGGCTAGCATCTACGTGTGTATGGGTCCCAAATCCTTCCTTGTGTCCTACCGCCGTGATAGTCAGTCGGAATATGTTGCTGTTGTTGTGCCCTCACGTCTGGTCTGACTCACGGCGACCCTATGAACCACAGACCCAAACACCCCATCCTCACAATTGCTATTATGTTTGAGCCCACTGTTCAGTCTCTCTGTCTATTCATCCGGGTAACTTTCTTTCCTCTTTTTCGCAGTCCCTCTACCAGGCACAATGTCCTTTTCCAGGGACTGGTCTCTCCTGATAACCCGTCCAAAGTACAGGAGGAGTCTCACCATCCCTTACTTTTAAGGAAAAATTCAGCTGTGTTTCTTCCAGTACAGATTTTTTTGTTCTTGCATTAGCTCATGGTACTTTCAATATTCATCACCAACACCATGTTTCAAAGGCATCAGTTCTTCTCCTGTCTTCCTAATTCATTGTCCAGCTTTCATGCGCAGTGGCCATCCAAAAACCAAGGTTTGGGTTAGGCACATCTTAGTCTTCAAAATGACGGCCCAGTTCTTTAATACTTTAAAAATGTCTTTTGCAGCAGATTTGCTTAATGCAATACATCCTTTGATTTCCTGACTGCTTACTGTTTCTATGAGCATTGATTTTGGATCTACGTAAAGTGAAATATTGTTACAGGTTATAGTGATATAGTTAATGCTACATGGCCACACTTAAATTTCATCGTGAACACCATTTCTTTTGTTAAGTCAATAAGAAGAAAGCATTATTTTAAAAGAGCAACAATGAACAATTTTATCAATTTCAATTCATTCTTAGTTATAGGTGGCCATTTCAGTAGGTGTTTTTATAAGCATAAACAAGTTCCTGCTTGCTCCCTAACAATTCCATATTCACAAGAAAGAAAGGGTTATAGGAGACCTGAGGAATGCACACTGTGGGGGGTTGCTATCATAATAGTAAATATTTGCCATGCCACTACTAAGGTGACCAGATTTTAACATTGGTAAAGCGGGACCCCATTGATAAAAATCATATTCTGGCGAAATAGCCACATGGCAGCCGAAAACCGTATACCGTAGCTTGTCGTGCATTTTTTCCAAAAATCGGGACTTTTTTAAAAGGCTGCGGGACATGTGAAAAATTGTTAAAAATCGGGACTGTCCCTCCAAAAGCGGAACGTCTGGTCACCTTACACTAACCCTTTTGACCTAATCTTTTAAACATGTCAGCCTTTGTGGACTTGTGTTTAACTACCATCTCAGTTATGAAATGTAATTGTTTACAAGTTGCTCCAATGTTCTTTTTAAGGTTTAGGCACATTTTCCTCTTCAAATGATATGAGTGACATCTTTAAAGCTAATTTTGGCTCCTCAACTTAATAAAGGCTGAGTATACCATAAGCACAGAATTTACATTTATATGCAGACATAAAGAGAGAAAGAGAATTTGCTATGAAAGGTGAATATTTTAAAAATATTTGGAGTATGCATATTTCAAAGTAAGCTATGCTGATAACCTGTCAATCTTGGAACATAGATCTTCCATAATGAAAGCACTACACCGGAGTCATGTTAATTTTATAGAATAAGGTATTCTCCTCTCAGTTTATTAGTCCTCCTTTATTGCTTCTAGTACAAAGTGTTCCACCAGAGAAATAACACTGATGGCCAGACAACAGCATTTCATAAGTGTCTCTGGCATTAATCAGTGTGCTTGAATCCAAGGAGCTGTTATTTTAGCCACATTTAAATCCTGATTGCATTTTATTCTGCCTTGGCAATGCTCACAATATGATGTTCATTAGGATGTATTTTAAGCATTCAACATGCTGGCATGGTCCTTATTTGTATCTTGCACTGTGAGCAGTAAATCATCTGGAAGATGCCTAGATGCAGAGTTCCAGGCTCAAAATTTGCCTTCTTTTAGTTTGTCTTTTTTTTTCAATTGTTTTTCAAGGATGGAAAAGTGGTTTAGAATATAATTCTTTCTGGAAAGTAAGCAAATGAACTTGACAATCTCAGATCCCTACCATTTTCAAATAAGTTTACAAATGTCTACCCAGTTCCTCAGGCATTGTGTTGTTGGTGAGCCAACATAAAGTAGATTTTGTCGATCTGGGTTTCTACGATCAGTTAGAACTGCAGTATTATTTCAAATGCCTTGGGATCGTTTTAAAAATGCTAAAGGGACAGTTCTTGCATTCTTCCTAAAAATAAAATGGATAATTCTTCTGGTTCTTTTAACTCTTGTTAGTTCCCACCCCCACCCAAAACCTTTTCTTGTGATTTTGGTAGGAGTTTACCTATTCAATCATCATTTTTGCATTCAAGAACTGAACTTATCAAGCCTCTCTATGGTTTGCCCTATTTCTGTGTCCCTCCCTTTCCTTCCCCCATCTCCCTCTTATAGGGTATTATCTTCCCCTTCTTCCAATTTAGAACCAGTCACCCATTACCTAATTGCTTCCCTTTCTTTCCCTTCCCCTCCTCCCCCAATAGCTATCAAAGTAGGACTTGGTTTTGTTTGGGGGGTTTTCGGTAGGGAAATATTTTAATGGTTTAAAAGCAGTATAACAGTTTGACTAACTTCACTTAGCATATTACCCTCCAAATCCATCCATGCCATAAGGTGTTTCCCAGTGGCATCTTTACACTTTAATGATGTGCACTTCATTCTTTCCCTAATGGGCATCTGACTTCTTTCCACCTTCTTGCTATTGAGAATACTGCTGCTATAAACGTGGCTGTGCATCGATCTGCTCATGTTCTGACTCATTTCTTTAATATATACCAAATACAAGGATGTCTGGGTCATGGAGTTATTTTGGTGAAAGATCCCCCCCCTCCCCCCCCAACACACATACACATTTTTCTTTTTTAAGACAGTTTTATTGGCATTTCATCCACAGATCATGAAATTCTATAAACCAAAACCAAACTCACGGCCATTGAGTCAATTCTGACTCACAGAGAGTCTCTGTATGTTTCCAGGACTGTAACTATTTACAGGAGTAGAAAGTTCAGTCTTTCTCCCAGGGACCTGCTAATGGTTTTGAACTGCCAACAGTGGAGCTTGCAGCCCAACCTGTAACCACTACTCTATGAGGGCTCCTCATACCAATCTATAATTCAATCAGATCAAGAAGAGTTGTATAGTCATTGCCACAATCAATTTTAAAACATTTTCTTCTACCTTGTACTCATTGTTATTAGTGCAATTATTATCATTTTATAATTGTGGAAACATATGCACAACAAAACATTCTCCAATTCAAAACCTTCTACACATATAATTCATTGTCATTGATTACACTCTTCATGTTGTTCAGCCATTATTGATATCCTTTTCCAAATTATTCCACTACCATTAACATAAACTTAGTGTCCCCTAAACAAAAAACTTCCTCCTTCACACATGGTAACCATTGTTCATTTGTTTTCTTTTTTCAATAGTTTTCCTGATATAAAATTCATATATCATACACTTTCATAGTTAAGTTGCTTTTAAATACAGTTATATATACATCATCAAATCAGCTCTCGTGCTTCCGCCCCCTACTGCATTCATTGATTGCTTCCCAAATCCCCTCCCCCTCCCCATTCCCCCTCCTAAACCATTACATCAGTTACTATATCTCTATGCATCCACTCCTTCTGTGCTTCATGAACTGGGAAACGTACCAGAAATAATAAACAACAAAAACAAAATGAAACAGAAAGAAGAAAAAAATTTTAATATAAAGAAAAGAAAAAAAACTACCAACAATATTTAAAAACCAAGAGAAGAAATTCCTGTTACAGAACAAGTGAGAAATATTTAAGCCTAAAGCAAATTTAGGTTGGGTCAAGAGGGAGGTCAATTGACCAAGTATCATATTATATTGTGGTTGGACCCACCATCCTCAAGTTTACAATAATCTGTGCCTGATAGTAGACCTGTTTGATTTCCCCACCTATGGCCTGGGGGGATCTGCCAGAGGCTTAATCTGACTAGATAATCTGCAGAGGGATTTGGGGCTCCCACTGTCCTCCATAGCCTTCTACAAATTGGGTGCTGACAATTTGAGCTCTGATACTTTTGCCTTTGTCAAATTGGATATTGTTATTGTCATCTTCGTATCACCCAGAGTGCTGTGCTTCTTCATTGTGGACTTAGTTGACGCCTCACTTAGATGGCTGCTTATTTGGATACAAGCCTTTAAGATCTCAGACACTATTCCAATCAATAGCTGGGTACTATCTGCTTTCTTCACCACACTTTGCTGCAGCACTCATATCTTCAATGATCGCTTCATGAAGGTGAGTATCGAGCAGGACCATGTCTTAAGAACTAACTCTTCTTCCTTTTCCATCTCTTGGGAGAGAACCTGGCCTGAATTGTCTTGGGTCCTCTGACACGTCTCCACTTGCAAGGTACTTCTCTAATAAATCTCTTTGCTCGCTAGGTAAGCTTGGTTCCCTGACTTGTTATTCTTAACTGGCAAGGGAAAGAATCCAATCTGTGGGCCAACCTGCAACAGACTCTTCCACTTTGTTGGTTGTGTGATCCATGCTAAGTTATGTAGCTTCTCAGTATCTAAGTGTCCTTATTTGTAAATAGAAGTATCAGCAGTTCTGTCATAGGGTTCTTTTGAGGGGTAAAATGAGTAAAATGTTTAGAAGGAATAGGGTTTGCACGTGTTTTGTTGGGTGCCATCAAATTGGTTAAAACTCATCGAAAACCTATGAAGGATACGCTGAGCAATCCTGCTCCTTTGAACCCATCATGGCAGCCACTGTGCTAACTGTTATTCATAAAGTTTTCAGTGGCTAATTCCTCAGAAGTAGACAGCCTATTCTTCCTTTCTAATCCTTTCTTCTATTCCTGTTCTGGAAGCTCTGCTGAAAACTGTTCATCTTGGGTGACCCTGCTGGTATTTCAAATATGGAGACATAGCTTCCAGCAACACACAAGCCACCACAGTACAACAAACTGAGAGACAAGTGGTGGGTCTTACACATAGTGTCTAATACAGCATATCATGTAGGCATTAGACTATTTTTAGAAAAAGTCCGCCTTGTAAGTTGCTAGGTTCTACTTCCTCGCCACATCTTCTCCACCACCAAGGTGCCCATCGGGGCTGGGGGTGGTGGGATGGTAGCGGCAGTGAGTATAATCTGATGCCAGCTGGCTACTGCTTCCCATCCTGTTTGTCCTCCAGGTGCCTCAGCCCTACATGCTCAAGTAGTTCTCCTACTTCCGCTACCAACTGCTACATCACCTTCAGGACCTCCCCCGGTCTCCCCATATCTGTCAAGAACATCACATTGTCCCACTGTCACCCTAAGTCTCTGTGGCCGGACTAAGATATCCCAGACAAACAGAAGGCATCCTTTGTGATCCTGTCAAAACTAGGGCCTCGGGCATTTCATCAGTGTTGGTCTGTGGAAGGTACCCCAGGCATGACACACCTCCTCATGGGGCCAAACCATCAGAGGCACCACCTGAAAAGTTTCAAAGCTATTGTAAATGTGAAATGTTGGATAACAAGCTAGTCCATAAATGCATAGGTGTAATTATAAGTGTAAAATGCTTCTTTTTGAGGTAGAAATAATTATAATTTCAAAAATACTTTTCCCTCAAAAGAAAGCTACTACCCCCCCCCAAAAAAAAACAACCCTTAGGAGAATGCACTTCAGAGGACAGCACTGGGGCTACAGCTTGGGGAGCGGGACACGTCAGATTAGAGCACACGGGAGAAATGAAGAGGGATGGAGAGGGAGGGGAGGACATCCTGGCACACCGAGCCCCGAGGACGATATTCCTGCTCAGAGCAGACAACACACAGAGAGGATCATAGGGCCGGCCCCACGACAAGACATGACATCTCTCAGTGAACCATAGCACTACGGGGGGAAAGACTGGAGACACAGTGCGGGGATTGTGCACAATCTGACCCCATCACGCTGGGGGCAAAACTAAGGGCATGCAACAGAGCAGCAAGGGAAGCAAAATGACAAATTCCCTGGAGAATACCAAAAATTGACTTTAGAGACAGAGTGTGGCACCCCATCAGACTCAGCTGGAAAGCACTCATAAAGGCCAATAAACAGACTTTGAACTGTCTATAGGCGTTTCCATTTTTGTCAATGGTTTTCATTTTGTTGTTGTTTCTTGTTATTGTTTTGTTGGTCTTGACTTCCTTTGTTGTTTTCTTTGGCTTTGCCTGGATTTTGCATTTATTAATGTATCTTCATATCTATCTAGATAAGATAGGTGGGATAAACAATTCGGAGACAAAAACGAATGGGACCAATGGTTCTGGGGGGTAATACAGGATAAGGGGAGGTGGGAGAAAGCCACGGGGGTGAAGTGGGCGGGGAACCAACCCAGGGACAAGGGAACAACAGTGAACTAAAAATCAATGGGGAGAAGGGCATAGATGCCTAATGGGGCTTAAGGGCAATGTGGCAGCGAGGAATTACTAAACCCAATTGAAGGCCGAACATGATGGTAGGACAAGAAGAAAGTAAGAGGAAATAGAGGAAAGAACCAGGAGGCTAAGGACATTTATAGAGGTCTGAATACAGGCACACACACACATTATATATGTATAATGAGAGGGGAACATGTATACATATAAAATGAGAGGGGAACAAAATTATGTACTTATATCTATATGTTAAGAATTAAAGTTGCAGATGGACAATGGGTCTCTACTCAAGTACTCCCTCAACACAAGAACATTTTGTTCTACTAATCCTGCATTCTATGATACCTTCCTGACATGATTGCTGAGACAAAATGGGTGCATAAGCAAATGTGGGGAAGAAAGCTGATGGTGT
>NW_022109980.1:5572608-5575978 GCF_000313985.2 Echinops telfairi | reverse complement strand
TATAAGCATCTCAGCACTGGCAGGGGTCTCCACACTGCTGCTCCAGCACCCAGGGCTGCATCGGGCTGGGTCCATGTGGCTTCTCCTCAGGGATGTCTTGCAGGAAGTGAGTCTTGCCAGCTAAAGCAGGGAACTGGCTAAGGCAACTGCACTCTGGTCCGACCATCAGAAAGCAAGAGCCCTGAGAACTCCAAAGGCGAGGCTCACATAGCCATTTAACTGTCTGCCCTTCAATTAGCCCCACATGTGTTTATCATCCAGGTTGGCACAATAAACTAACTCAGCGGTGATGGAGGATGATGTAAGATATGAAAATAATAATCTATAACTTATCAAGGGTTTGTGAGGGAGGGTGGGTTGGGGAAGGAGGGGGAAGGAATGGGGAGCTGATATCAGGGCTCAAGTGGGAAGAGAATGCTTTGAAAATGATGATGGCGGCATATGTGCAAGTGCGCTTGACACACTGGATGAATGTATGGATTGTGATAAGAGATGTAAGAGCCCCCCAATAAAAGTATTTAATAAAAAAAAGAAAGAAAGCTATTACCTTAAATTTAGAGGAAGTCTGGTGGTATAGTGGGTTATGTGTTGTGCTGCTAACGACAAAGTCAGCAATTCAAATCACCAGCTTACTCCAAAGTAGAAAGATAAAGCTTTCAACTCCTCTACAATTTTTGTCTCAGAAACTCACATTAGCAGTTCCACTCTGTCCTGTAGGGTCACTATGAGTCCCAATCAACTCAAGAGTGGTGACATTTTTCTGTTTTTGCAAGAACTTGAATTTGCGGTTGTTTTTTGTTTCTAACAGAATGTGCTCAGCATGTGCCTTTCATCATCTCTTACCTCAATCAATTCCTCTTGTGATCAATGCCTTGAAATTTTGAGGTGACTGGCCAACATTGGGCTAAGACAATCTATGACCACAAAAATACAGCATAAGGGTTTCAATGAAAAGGGTCATATATTTTATTTCTTGATGCCCCACATGTCTGTGACAATACTCTGAATAGAGTACACAGTCAATAAATAACTGTTGATTTTATTGCATGAAGCAATATAAGAATATGTGAAACACCACCTTGATGCTTTCAGAACTAGATCTTAAACAATCAGTCACAGATAAACTTTTATGGCATCTCCACAGGTTTTATTCTAAAAATTAAATTATGTATACATCAATTTATATATATAGGCATTTTAATTTTCTCTCATTGAAGTCATTAATTACTAGACTGAGGATAACCCCAAAAATAATATTTCTAGATGTCAGCAAGCACTTTGTGAGATAGAGCAGATATAGATGCAGTGCAGATTAGATTATAATATAATTAAAGGATTTTTTAACTAGTTCAGTAAAATAAGAAATGATGTGATCTAATGGAATAACATCAGTAAAAATAGAAGATTACCAGTAATATACCAAAATGCTCTTCCCTGGGTTCTGATCTATTTAATTATGTTGTTATTAAATTCTGTGAAAATCCAATGGCCTATCTAGTCAAAGGGTAGATGACACAAATCTGGCTTGAGAAGAAAATATTTTGATGATATAACCAGAATGCCAATGGAATTTGACAGAGTGGGAAAAACAGATCAAATGAAATATGATCCATTTTGTTGCTGCTGTTCACAGGTGTCACCGAGTCAGTTCCAACTCATAGCAACCCTACCTCCAAGAGCAGGAATCACTGCCAGTTCCAGCACCACCCTCACAATCGTTACTGTGCTTCTCATTGTTGCAGCTACTGTTGTCCATTCATCTTATTGAACATTCTCCTTTTTATTGAGCTAGTAGTTTTCCAAAGCATGATGTCCTTCTCTAGGAACTGGTCCCTTCTGATAACTTGTCCAAAGTCTTGCCATCCTCACCTCCAAGGAACATTTTGACTGTACTTCTTCCAAGGAAGATTTTTTTTTATGGTGCTGGTAGCCCATGGTACTTACAATATATGTCGCTAGCACCATAATTCAACTGCGGATTGAGTAAGTGTGGGGAAAGGATGTTGTTGTTTTTGTTGTTAGGCATCATCAAGTCAACTCCAACGCAAAGCGACCCTATGCACAACAGAACCAAACACTGCCCAGCCTCCCAATTGTTATGCTTGAGCCCATGGTTGAAGGTGCTCTGTCAATTCAGCTCCTTGAGTGTCATCCTCTTTTTTTGCAAACTTTCTAATTTACCAAGTGTGATATCATTTTTCAGGGAATTGTCTCTACTGATTACATGTATGAAGTACAGTGGCCAACTTGCTTCTAAAGACCACTGTCTCATGCTTGACTATACAAAGTTGTTGATTGCTTCTTAAGATCCCCCTTCACCGAAATTACTAGTTTTCTCATTAAATTTGATTTCCCCCCTGAAATCCCCCCTTTTTTGCCTATAAAATAACTCATAGCCCTCCCTTATGACCCTGTAGCATGAATTGGCTTGAGACAGGCTTCCCAAATCTCCTGTATTGCATGAAAAAAATTGTTCACCTTGAAAACCAATCACTTTACAGGAATATTACAAAGAAGATTAATGTATTGGGGTGCTCTGAGATTCTATGACTGTGGTAGATATATAATCGCTTGTCAATTGGAAGATTAGGAGTGTAGGGGTGAAGTCTAGCTTGTTAATCAGATCATAGCCAATGAGGTCTCTGTGCATACATGGCCTTCTCCTGAGAATTGTGGGAAATCCGGTATTTCCTCCTTGGAGGCAGGAGACACTTCTCTCTCTCTGCTCACTCCCTGGGAGACATTGCAGCTGACAAGACCCATGGAACTATGCTAGTGCCCTGAGCTGGAGAAGCCACATGGACCTACTCTGATGCAACGAGACTTCTGAAGCCGAAGAAGCCATGTAGAGACCCCTGCCAGCGTTGAGATGCTTACAGCACCACTGGATCTAAAGACTTTGTACCCACTAGCCTGTGATTGTTCTGCATTCAGCATCATTGCATGTGTTTAGTGAGTCTAAAGAGGACTTTGTAGATTAGTATCCGACATATGGGCTAGTATCAGACTTATGGACTTGGACTGGACCGGGTTGGGATGCTTTCTCAATGTTGATTTCCTCTTGTATATAAACCTCTTCGTATACACATATGTGTGTCGATGGATTTGTTTGTCTAGTCTACCCAGACTAATACAATGACCTTTAAGGTCCATTACAACCTTCAAAGTAAATAATTCAGTCTCCAGTGAATCCACTCTGACCATAGTTGAGGGATGTGAATAGCCTTGTTATCGACAGAGAGCATTGTAAAGTCAATTGTGGCAGATGTAGTTAGGTTAAAATGTAATACCTTAACATTTAATATCCCTTGTGATCCAGCCTAAAGTGTCAGTTTTTCATATTTTCTACTTTCTTTTCTTTTTTAAAAAA
>NW_022109980.1:5541434-5571555 GCF_000313985.2 Echinops telfairi | reverse complement strand
CAATTGAGGTTTTTCTCTTATGTCTAGTCATTGTTGTTGTTTTTTGTTTTTGTCTCCTGTTTGCATTTTATATGATTTTCTGCATGTGAAAGCCAGGGTATATCTAAAGAGAGAGTAACTGCATTAATAATTACCTAGTAGAATGGCAGGGGAGATTTTGGGGGGAAATGGATAGCTAGCAACAATGAGTACAATAAGAAAATGCCTGAAATTGATTGTGGTGATGATCAAACAACTTTTCTTAATATGATTAAATTGCTAAATCTTATGATATGTGATGTATATGCCAATAATGTTTTAAGTAAATACTATCTATCTTGGTAGCACTGTTCTGTAAGCACTGGGCTGTCAACCAAAAGGTAAGGAGATGAAACCATCAGTCAGGTGGGGGGAGAAAAACGAAACGGTCTGCCCCTAGAAAGACTTCCAGTCTCTGAAACTCTAGCTGCGGTTTCTCTGAGTTGACAGCGACTTGATAGCAGTGGGTGGGGTGGGACCTTTTATAATATTTTGTAGATTCAGAATTGCCCCAAAGCAAATAAATCATGGAATATTAAAATACTGACAGGATTACAAATCCTTACATTAAAATTTTTACAAGATACATATTACCTGACAGTGCTTTGACAGCAGACATTTCTATACTTTAAGCTTTTAGTAGTAGGGCTGTAGAGTTTAAAAGAATAAATTCAGTAAGTTATACGATGAATTAATATCATATGTCTCTAGTGTTTAACCTTAAAATTACATCTGAATATTTAAAAAATACCTATATAGTTTTATGTGTATATATATTTAGCTGGGATTTTTAGTTTTAGCTTTTCCTCCAGTGTGGATAAATAGAGTCAGCATCCCCAAATGCAGAATGGCGTGCTAGGAGCAAGTATGAGTTGGCTGCAGCCATCCAGGTATTCTATTTGTTTGGTAGTTAAGAAACAGTCCAATTAATTCAAACACTGTCAATTTGGGCGAATGTTTTTGTTTGTTACGAAAAATACTCTTAGGATCCTTTCTAATGAGATAAGAGTCTTTAGATGATTCTATCATTAAAACAACAAAAATAATATTTACATCACCAAAAAGTTGGATTAACCATAGCCTTGCTCAATTTTTATCCTTTGTTTATAAATTCCTCCAAATAAGCTATTCCTTGTCAATTTGCTGTTTTGGTAAGTACTTGTGAAAACAAAGAATGTTTTAAAGATAAATAAAATGAATGGTTCCATAAATTGTCATTAATGATATTAATCATTGTTATATTCTTAATCATGCTCATCACTATTTTTGAAAAACGACTTTGCAGCCATTAGGCAGTAATGAATCGCTAAATACACACACACACACACACACATATATATAAAATTTGGTATACTGCAGCATAGTATAACATCCAACCAATACAAAATGTCCAAATATCAAACCAAACCAAACTTACTACACTTCAGTCCATCTGACTCACAGCAACCCTATACACTTCAGTCCATCTGACTCACAGCAACCCTATACACTTCAGTCCATCTGACTCACAGCAACCCTATACACTTCAGTCCATTCTGACTCACACCAGACTTCTGAGACTATAATTTTTATTGGAGCACACACCTTCACCTTTCCTCTGAGTAGTAGCTGGTGGTTTTGAATCAGTAACGTTTTGCTTAGCAGCCTCAAATACTAAGAGATCAAAATAGAAATTTTACTTTCATACTGTTAGGTTAGATTCTTTAGAGAATCAAACCAGTGGCATTTGTATGTGTATGCATATAAAGGAGATTTATATTAAGAAATGGTTTACTCATTACAGAAGTGGGTAAATTCAGTCTAGTTCAAGAGCATAGGTCAGGTGTAATCTGGAGGCTTCTTCTGACTTGTGCAGCTGGAGGAGCTGCTGAACAAGAAGAAAAAAGTTGAAGCAGGAGGCCAAAATCTGGTGGATAGGAGCCTGAATGAATCCAAGATCAGCAGTCCCCTGATGGCTCCTCGGAGAAGTAGACAATACAAGAGATCATCGAACTAGATGTAGGATGCAGATCCAGCAGAAAGAAAAGGTGCAAGAAAGATCTTTGGTTCCACTCAGGGTTTCTTTCTTATAAAAAAGGCCACATCCTCAAGGAGATTTCGACCTGACTGATAGGTTCAGCTCCCTGACCTTCACCTAGGTGCATCAAGTTGACATAAAATCTAACCATCACACATGTATATACATATTTATATAGACGCAGGTATTTTCCAGGAGCAGTGCATTTCATGTAATTTAAAGCCACAACTATAAATATAAAAAGGTAACAGAAAATGGTAAGAGTGAATAAAAATAAACATTCCAATATATTGCCCTTATCTTGGCGATCTTATGAATGTTTGCATTTATTTTATATTTTAAGGATAAGATAAAGGATAATGCTACAACATCATATGGTATTTCTAGTGCTGTAGAACATGATCGTACTTTAAAATATTCTTTTGGTCTCTTGCTCTTCATTTTTGTGAGTATTAATTTTGCTTTGACCTTGTAATAGTTTACATGATATCACAAGTGGAAACAACAGCAATCAAGAGAAAATTGATGTTATGTGCATTTGTAAAATGCCACGTCAGATGAAGACGTTTGTTTTTAGGAACCTTAAGATTCAGAGAAAAGTAGGTCTTTCATTTATTCTAGGAGAAAAATAGACTCAGTATTTAAATTTATTTTATAGAGACCATTTTATGAAGTCTTCAAAAGGACAAAGACAAAACATAGACCAATCATCTGGATGAGGGAGGCTATCAGCATGAGGTGTCCAAAGGTTTCCTAGCCACATTGCTAATTATAGGACATAGAAAACAAAGGAGATTCATCACTGTCACAGGCAGGACTATGGAAGCAGGAAAAGGCACCATGATTGAGATTTATTTTTGCAGCTTAGAAAAGTTTACAAGGTTGGGCCCTCCAACAAGAATGCATTCTAACCCACAATCATGCTGTCCTGGTCCCCTAATTTCCATCAAAGGCATGCCCAGACAAGTTACTGAGGGCAAGACTATCTCACCTTAGGCCTGACTCAGTATTTTCGGGCACCTTCTTTCGGGCTGAAGCAGAGTTTGGCACATTGCTTGTTAATGGTCAGAATGAACTCAATGGAAGTTGAATTTATGTCAATACACAAATAGAGTTGAGGTTCAACTGTATAAATGCACTCTTCCCCAAACCAAGTACTTAGAATTTAAGATCATATGCATACATATATATCACTGGAATGAAACATGAAGCATTCAACATGCTAAAGCAAATTACAGGCAGAATTATAAGTGAGTTACTCATTCCTAGTAAAAGATGCTATCTTATTCTTTGAAAAGTAAGGAAGACAAGGGGGCTCTAAAAAAATTATAGAAAAATCCCATCAAAAGATAATGGAATTTTCCCATGAACTTTTTGAAGTCCCACTTTTATAACAAAGGGCTATGCCATGAATAGGTTTTCATTTGTTTTTTGCCAAATAATAATGTTTGTGGATTTTTTTCCCATTTTATCTTATCCAAAGCAACTATACAAAGCACCTGAGTTTTCCCTGGGATGGAAGAATGTGATTGTACAGAATTCTCCTTTGCTGGTGTTTTAACTGGTTGTGTCATGCACTGTTATGATTAACAACTCAAATCAATATGTTCAACTTTGCTTTTCTTATAGTGACAAAAGGACGTCCAACTTGAATCATTGCCAAGTTGTCATTCTTCCAGAGAGCACCTCAGTCCATGTCCTTCACTTTCAGTGTGCCTAATGATCAGTCTCCCTGCTCCTAATAAATCAGGGGAGAAGTGGCTTTTCTCAATTTCGACTTGCTTCTATGTGTCTAAATATGGAACCATCTAGGGGGCATGATAAATGCTATTAAAATAGCTAAAAGTCTCTGGCACATGGAAGGACATTTCATGTGTAGATTTCCAGACATTAGTTTACTTAATCCAAATTCCTGTGTCATTGTCTCTCTCATAAGAAACTATGCCGTTACTTAATCAAAACTAGGGTTGGTGCGTATAGCTAGATGAATGTAGAAGATGATCTGTATTCCAAACGAAGTAAGCTAAGAACCCAATGTCCATATACAAATTAGTGTGGCACTGCCCATGGGGCTGTAAATATATCCCACCACTGTGGAAATTTATATGGTACTGCCTCAAAAAACTAGGAATAGAAATTCCACATGATCCAGCAGTCTTTCTGTTGGGTACATATCCTAAAGAAAAATCATAACACGAATAGACATATGGACACCCATGTTTAGTGCAACACTGTTCACACTAGCTAGAAGATGGAAAGCATCAGTAGAAAAATGAATAAATTCTAGTACATACACACAATGGGATATTAAACATAATTTAAAAAATAATAACACAACCACAAAGCACCTTTTGGTATGGATGCATGGATGGAGGACAACTATTGTATGAGATCACTGATAAATGGGGGGGGGCACACCAAGATAAAGACTTCCTTACCAAAGGAACAGACTTTGCGGATTGCCAAGGGGGCCAGAGCAAGGGAGGAAGAGAAAGCAATGTGTAGACTGTTGACAGGTGTCGACTTGGGTGAGATCAAAGAGAACAGTCCACAAGAGGGAAAAGAGAAATCAGGAAGTGGTTGAGGGATAAATTATTGCAGGGATAATTAATAGTTTAAATGGATGAAAACAGAATTGACCTAAAATATAAATCCCACATAATTTATAACCAAAAATGTAAGAAACACTACAAAACCATAGAAAATTAAACAACAACAAAAAACTAGTGAGGGGTATCTATGCATTTGGAAAATTTTATAACTTTTCATTTGTCCAATATCTTTATAAGTGAATATGAACTTTTATTCTGTAAGTAAGGCATACTTATGGTAAAAATTCAAAAGACTAGCAAAAATAAAACAAACCTCTTGAAATTCTTCTACCAGAGATAACCATGTTTAATATTTTACTTTATCTTCATATTCCTATATGGCTATAGCTCATGTACATCTTTTTTAATTATTTTAAAATAAATGTCAACAGATAAGAAAGAAAACTTTAAATCCAGGATAGGTAAATCTATAGACAGTAACTGGATTAATAGTTTCCTAGGGAGATGGTGGGTGATGTTAGCAGAAAACGGGGTAACAATGAGTACAAGGGAGAAGAAAATGTCCTAAAATTGATTGTGGTGATAAACGCACAAGTCTTTTTAGTATTATTGGATAGTATGATATATGAATTATATGTCAATAAAACTGTTTTGTTTTGTTGTTTGCTTGTTTTTTAAGAGAAAATAGAGAGCTACCCAGAAGTTCTTGGGATTTTAAGAATAGGCCAAATATGGTGTTATATCGGGACTTGTGAAAGGCAGCTTCTAATACTGCTGACACTTCTGACATGGTCTTCAGTGATCCCTGCCTTAAGGAATTCACAACCTTGTGTAATTTCCTCTCTTCCAGTTTAGAGTAGATCTAGTGACTTTTTTCTAACAAGTAGGACACAGCAGAAGTAATGGGATGTCACTTCTTTGATTAGGTTATAAAAGACTGCGACTTCCATCTTTCTAGTTCTTTCTCTCTGGCCTGACGATGACCTTCAGTCTACCATCAACCAGGGAGGAACTAAGGTCCTCAGCCTAATAGCTGTCAAGTAACTGAATCCTGCTCTATTAGTTTCTTATTGCTGCTGTGACACATTATCACAAACCCAGTGGCTTAAAAACAAAGCAGATTGGCTATCTTCTAACTCTGAAAATCTGAATTTGAAAATGAGACTCACTGAGCAAAACCAAGTATTAGCAGGGCTGTGTTCCTCTCTATTGTTTCTAGCAGGGAATCCATTTTCTTGTCTTTTTTACCTTCTGATGAATGCTACCCACATTTCTGGAATCAGTCTATCACCAAAGGCAGCAATGGCCAGTAGGCTCTTTCTCACATCTCATTCCTCTGACCTACTCTTCTGCCTCCAACTTCTGCTCTTACAAGGCTTTGTGATTGTATTGTACCTTCCTAGATAATCCAGGATGTTTCTCTGTTTTAAGATCAGTTGATTTGCTTGACGACCTAAACCATTTGCAACTTTAATACTCCATTTGCCATGTAGCATAAGAAGCACAGGTCCCAGGGTCTATGACATGGACATCGTTGGAGGGTCAATTTCCCTACCACTCCTGCCAATAGTCACACATGTGAACTCAGCAGTGGATCCTTCTACAGTAGAGTCTTCAGATGTGCCCCTAACCCTACTGGACATTTTGACCGTAGCCTGATAAGACACCTTGCAGCACAAAGCCCAGTCAAACTAGCTGGGCCATCTCATCTACAGGAAATGTGATATAATAAACATATATTATTTTAAACTGCTAATGTGGGGTGATTTGTTACATGGCAATAGGTGACTGCTAGGGTACTTAAAATTGAAGTATTGTTTTTATTTGCGTGTTTTCCTAGTTTTCATTTTTGCTTCCATTTAATTAAAAGTAAATTTACCCCATCGATTTTAGAAATTGCAGGTTACATTTAAGTAATGCTCACCAATAGCTAAAATGATCAATTATGACAGTGCTTGCAATGAAAAGCTCTAATTTGCTATACTCATTTGGTAATTCTATGACATCAATAATACAAATCACTCTTCTTTTAGCTACAGATTGATCCTCAAAATATGATTACTGTATAGAAAGATGATCCACCTGAGAAAAAGGCACAGTAGACCAGCTGTACCCCAATACTAGTAATTATAAAGAAATTGTGGTGCAGTCAAGTAAAATTTTAACTGCTGGAATCAAATTAATGTGCTGTTCTAGTTACATATTCTCTTGTTCAGAAATTAAGGAGGCTTTCTCTTCTTTGTAAAATAGAGGGAGAACCAAGAGGTGGAATTGCTATAAAACCTGAAAAAGTGATGTGTCATTTAAAGTGATTGGTGCAATCAATGAGTGAGATAAATAGTGGAAGTCAAAAAGCATTGCCGCAAGGGCTCCAGTTCAAACATCCACAGGTTTATTTCAAACAAAAAGTGTTTGAATATGCCACTGCCATCAGTGTGGAGAGCTACAGACAAGTTCTCTCAGTAAATCCATAATATGTTTCTCCTAGCCTCCTTAGGGTGCCTTCAATTAAAGGAGGGGAGGGAGTCCAATCAAAACAGTGGCTTTTCAAAGGAATCTGCCAGGTCAGTTCAATTCAAGGCAGCGTGGTCAGCTCAGAAAGTTATGGTGACTGTGTTTTACGATTCCAAAGGTCACACATATTTTCTGGAAAATAGAAAACTATATAGGTGAGGAAAAGGGCAGGAAAGTTACGCTGAGGAATTTTGTTGGAAACCTTACCTATCCAATTCCACAGTCTTCAGATTTCTTGTTCCTAAACTCACGAGAACATTTGAAGGAACATGATCAGAGTCTACTGAGATGTGGTGTAAATTGAGGAGTGCAGAATTCTTCAGAGAATGATTAGAGAGATGAAAACATTATCTTCAGAAGTAAACAGACATATATGGAGGATAAATGGATAAATAATTGCTTCACATTTTTATATTTGGGAAAGCAGTGGGGGGCCACATTGACCTCCTGCAGTTCCCAAGGTTGATTGCCAAAGGCAGGTCAGACATGCATTTGTCCTTGTTGACCCTATTCTGGTGGCAGCCATTCCTACTATGACACTCTATTTCTGTAGCCAGGTCCAATACATCATTGTGTGGCAACAGCCACACAAAACTCATAGGTGATGCTCGTATTTGTGGGTTACATTAGGCAATTCAGGTGAGAAATGCTCAAGCTATAGTTCAGTCAGGACAGTTTCTTATTTCCCATGCTCACAGGCAGGCCACCTTCTGGCCCTCAACCTCTTGGTCTGGCCTCTGCCCTGCTCAGACAATGTTACAAACCCCTTTGGGGACTTCCAATGAATGTCAAAAGGGCATGGCATTTTGCTATAAGCCTCAACCTGAAGGCACTCAGCTCCAGCTGTGAGTCAGCAAAACCTAGCTCCTCCAATTATATGGCCAGAGGCTCCCCACTCCACAAGCCAGCCTCTGCCCCAAATCATTCAGTTTTACTTTCTCTGTGGGCTGAGAAGTGCACCACTCTGTCTCGTGTTCTAGCTACTGACTTTGTTGCTGCTGCTTTGGTGTCAAAGCTTTCTCCTGGAATAAGAATGTTCACTATGCAGGAATCTCCGGGTCCAAGGAATACACTCTACTGCTGGCTCTTCTCTTTTGCTTGTATTAAATCCCCACCCCTGCTTCTAAGATGGCTGGTTTTATGCCCAGCAGGAAGGCAATCACATTAAATCATGCTCCCATTCACTCACAGCTGAATCATATAATACAATCAGTTTCTTCCAAGCACCTTCTAACCCAGATCCATCAGGAAAACAAAGGTCATTTGGTGGAAGTCACAAAAGGCTATGACTAAAAGAACCTTGTTGAATAACTCACTGCACTGCAGGCCACTACCAGCTGTTTTAGCCATTGTCCTTTTCAAACTTGAAGGATTAACTGCCCCACTTTTAATCATTTTATAGTGAACATACCCAGGGTTCTGAGGAGACAGGAATGTTTCATCTGATCTTGTCAGGTTTTTCAAAAGTTGTCTCAACTTCATTCTTTGTATTCCCAGATAAATTTTTACTCAGAGAAGATTATTCCCTTGCCCTAGTCTCTTTGAGGAATAAGCATAAGGTTAGGTTTTATCCATTGCTTAACGCATTTATTCAATCCTTTGTCTCCAGCTATGATTTCTCATTCCTTACATATGTCATTTATTTTTTACCCAAACTTTTCTACCTCAGGAAGAGACATTAGGTTCAGCTGTTGTGCCAGTTCAGATTGCTGGTAAGCAAGATCATTACAGCAAGTGCTTCTCCCTCAGTCCATTCCTACTTGTGTTGGGTTGGGTTACAACAGGTACCTGACTAGTGGCCTGTTTCCACCCCTAGGCAATGTGACATCATTCACAGTCAACGTTAATTTTGCCAGATGGGAGATAGTACAATTCATCCCATCAGGCCTTTGGAAATTCTGGTATACAGATTCGGGAGCAGAGTGACAGTTTATTGCTGAGGGATCACCCCTGTTTCTGGCACTTACAGCTCTAGTCCTGAGACCAAAGCATTCAGCAGGAAAAAAAAAATACAGGGGGCAAATGTGTAGTGGTGCAAGCAACCTTCTCCACTCCCACTCCACAGACACTCCCAAGAAACATAAGAATCTATCTAATGGTAATCTTTCCTTTGCCCCCCTCATGTTTAGTGTGAGCACATACTCCTGAAGGTGTGCTAAGCCAGCTTTTCTGCCTTTCTCTGTCCCCTCCTCATTTTAGATAACATGTTTCAATTCCTCATTCCAAGTTTCTATCAAACCATTGCCCTGAGGGTGGTATGCAACATATATTTGTTTTAATAAAGGAGTCTATGATTTTGTAGCAATACTTTTTTACATACCCTTGTGTGAGTATGTGTGTGTTCCTATAACCAATTCACTCAACTGATTAAACCATGGGGCTAATGAGTGGAGCTAATTATCCTAACTAGAATAAAACTCTTTAGCATCACCAGTCAAGTAAATACTCTTTTTAAAAACATGTAATCGTCATGAATAATAATGGAGGTTTTATCTCTCACTAGTATAAAAATGCAAAATTCTTTTTATGCCTATGCCCTTACTCTGTGTGTTATTTGGTAAGTACACAAAGAGACTGATGGTTTAAGGCCATTGTTATTTCTGGGAGCAAGGTATCCAGATGTTTTTCATATGGAGACTAAACAATCCAATTCTAGAGTTTTATAATTCTAGAGTATAAAAACATTTTACAGATTGACATTAGTATTCATCTCAGTCTGTTTATAATAGATTGTCTTATTTAATCCTCATAATATCCTTATTTGGTGTGTTAACACTCTCATTTTATAGATGAGAAAACTGAGGTATAAATAGGATAAGCAATTTGCTTAAACTATAGCTAACAATGACCAGTGATAGGACTCAAATTTATCTAGCCACTCTACAAGACAAAGGAGCCTATTAGGTAAGCATTGGACTGCTAACTGCAAGGTCATCATTTCAAACCCACCAGTTACTCTGCAGGAGAAAGATGAGATTAACTACTCCCAGATAGATTCACAGCCTCAGAAACCCTAAATAGGGTCACTGTGGGTCAGAATGGACATGATGGTAGGGGGTTTGGGGTTTTAATAGAAATAACACAATGAAATTCAATGTTGCACTTAGAAACAGGTAGAGATTGAGAGATTGGAAAAAACAACCAACCAACCAATCAAGGTTAGTGTGACCATTGATTGCTGGTCTAGTTGCTGAAAAAACTCTACATAAGGTTGTTGCATGAATAGTGAATTATTTAATGTGGCTCTTCTAGGAAAAGTCTGTAACTCTCACCAAACAACCTTTTCCAGCATAGGTCTGGTAAGCAGGTGAGGGAAGATACCAATAAGATTCATCTGTAAGTAATTGACAACAGGATTCTCTTGATTGCCAACCTGCTGTGAATAAAATGAACCTTCTGAGATGCAGGAGGAGGGTCTCATTACCAGCAACAGCTGAGAGTAGAGATTGTCCTCTTGAGCAAAGAGCCCTACACAGCGACCCTCCTGGATCCAGAAGACAGCTATACCGCTCGAATAGCAGCAGGAGGACCATGGAGCCAGAGCATGGAGCCCAGTGACAGATTTTCCCAGCCTCTGGAGCAAGTAAAGCTGAGTGTTTTTGTGCAGGAGTTTGGCTTGCAGAGTGGGGTGCCTCTGGGGCCTTAATTGGGGAAATTGGACTTGCTGACCCCCACACGGAATTGGAGCTGAGTGGCTTTAGGCTGAGGTTTACTGGAATGGGTGCCTTGGGGCATTTAATTCAGGAAGATTTGCTAACCCGTGGAGTTTTGCTAAATATCTTCTAGTTGAGGCCTATAGCAGAGTGGTATGTCGCTTTGGCATTTTTTTAGCAGGCTTGATAGAACTTTGTAATAAGTTCCGATCAACAACCCTGACCATTTCTTTCTTCTTTCTTTTCTTTTTTTTTTTGCTTTGTTGACTCCTTTTTTTAAAAATCATTTTATGAGGGGCTCATACAACTCTTATCACAGTCTGTACATACATCAATTCTGTAAAGCACATTTGTACATTTATTGCCCTCATCATTCTCAAAACATTTTCTCTCCATTTAAGCCCCTAGCATCAGTTCCTCATTTTTCCCCTTCCCTCATGAACACTTGATAATTTAAAAATTATTATTTTGTCATATCTTGCCCTGACTGACATCTCCCTTCACCCACTTTTCTGTTGTATGTCCCCCAGAGTGGAGGTCACATGTAGGTCCTTGTAATCGGTTCCCTCTTTCCAACCCACCCTCCTTCTACCCTCCCAGTATCTCCACTCACACCACTGGTCCTGAAGGGATCGTCTGCCTTGGATTCCCTGTGTTTATGGTTATCTGTACCAGTGTACATCCTCTGGTCTAGCCAGACTTGCGAGGTAGAATTGGGATCATTGCAAGCAAACCTCCATGGCTGGTGAAGATGGCGACAATGATCCAGGCCAAGCTCCTCGCTGATTACAGAAAGGTAAGGAAGAATGGGAACACATTCCAAGGAGATCCATTTCCTGGGGCTCCATTATAATACAATGAAAAATTATTAATTTCCTTAACAGAAAAGTTAAGCAAAAAAATTATCTTATAAAAAGGGAATAATTTGTTAGCCAGTTTAAAAAACCATATTGGGTACCAACCACACAAATACAGATATTATAGTCTTACTTTGTTAATTATAATAGAGATTACTTTTAGTACCAAATTTAGTCTTTAAAAAGAGGATTTCTTCTAATTACAACTGTTTCCAACGGGTTAAATCTAGATGACTGAAAGTAATTGGTTGACCCCTAGGAGAAATTGAAGTCATGAAACCACCCCCCTCCAATTTTTCCCCTTAAGTTTGTGTTTCTGAAAATACCAAGTCTGACTGGAAGCAGCAATGTGTTTTTTTTTTTTTAATTAATCAATTTAGTGGATGGGGAGGAAGCATTTAGGGACTAGAGGAAAGTTGTATTTTTCATCGTTGCTACATCGCACCCTGACTAGCTCGTCAACTCCTCGAGACCCTTCTCTAAGGGGATGTGCAGTGGCCTACAAATGTGCCTTGGGTCTCCACTCTGCACCCCACCCCCATTCACTATGATAAGAGTTTTTGTTCTGATGATGCCCATTGGCATTACCTTCCTTAGGAAATCCCTTAATCATGAAATTTGCCGTGAGTTCTGCAAAGCCATTTGGTATTAGAACCTAGAGATAAAGTAGAAAACACTAATTATGGCTTCACAGTGGCTACCCATTAGAATCAAATTGATGGCAGTGGGTTTGGTGTTTGGTTATACTAGGTAAGCATTCCAAGAGCTTAAATTAAAAAAGCAAAACTCACTGCCACCAAGTCCATTCTGACTCAGCGACCCTATAGGACAGAGTAGAACTGCCCCTGTGGGTTTCTGAGGCTGTAACTCTTTACAGGAGTTCGAAAGCGCCGCCTTTCTCCCATGGTTGTTTGACAGCCCAATGTGTAACCCAGTCTGCCACCAGGGCTTCTAAGATTTTCCAGAGTCTTTTTTTTAATCATTTTATTGGGGGCTTGTACAACTCTTATCACAATCCATACATACATCCATTGTGTCAAGTACATTTGTTGCCATCAGCAGTCTCAAAATTTAATTGCTCTTAGCTTCAGAAGTCGAAGTAAACAATGTGGAAGAATTTTACTTTCTTCTAGGTATGGATACAAAACAAGGAGCCCCCTCTGAGAAGACTCAACCTGGCTCTTTTCTCTTCAGATCCTAAAGAGGCCATTTCTAGATTATTAAGCTATACCATCTCTCTCCCTACCTTGAGTATGGCCCAAGGCTGAAGAATAAATTCACACAGTTGTGACCATTGGTACCACTCCAATATCTTCACGCTAAAGTGGACCATTGGTACTACCCATCAACCGTTTTTGCTGTCCTCTATAGTCTAGAAGCCTGGAAGTAACAGCAGTGCTATGAGGAGGTGAAGGAATGAGTGAGGAAGCAGAGTGGAAGAGACTATCACCATTATCACTCACTCTCTGCACACAGAATTCTCTTGATTACTGGAAAGCCCTTACAAGCTCAAATAGGCCACCTCCCACCTCTCCTGCATCCCCTTACTGAAAAAGTACCCCGATCTTGATTTCATTGTCAGTGTCTGTCGAGGCACCAATACCAGACCCACTTCCATCATGATGGTAAAAGCACTAACTGCTGCCAGGCTGAACTCCTTTGCCCCCTGCTTCCACCACTACATCTTTTCCTCTTCTATTGCACCAGCAGGAAAACACCTACTCGTTCCCATTTTTCTAAGTCTACCAGGAGGGAGGGGAAGCTTGAACAGTGCCAAGACTCCAGGGTTCCTTCTCATTTGGCCTGATCCCTTGGAACTGGGAGACAAAGAAATTCTTCAAAGTTGCAATCTATAACATTTAATACAACTCCCCAAGTCTTCTAAGTAAATCTCTTGCCCCAGCTAAGAAATTGCATTCTAACAAAATTGCGTGTGGTTTCCCACACACGTGCCAAAGTCCGTCTGTCGTTTTCCTCTCCTCGGCTACATCCAGTGGAGTCGCCTTAGTTTGCTGTGGGCCGTCATTCTAAATTGAGGTGGTATTTCTTCAGATTCTTGGATGATCTTCTAATGAGACAGTGCACTTCTTTAAAAACTAACAGGACCATCTATAAAAAATTTTTTAAAATGAGAGATTTAAGTATTTCCAAGGTAAAACTTTGTTCCTAACATACAATATAGCTTAAAGCTTTAAAAACACATTGCTGCTTCCAGTCAGACTTGGTATTTTCAGAAACACAAACTTAAGGGGAAAAAATTGGAGGGGGGTGGTTTCATGACTTCAATTTCTCCTAGGGGTCAACCAATTACTTTCAGTCATCTAGACTTAACCCCTTGGAAACAGTTGTAATTAGAAGAAATCCTCTTTTTAAAGACTAAATTTGGTACTAAAAGTAATCTCTATTATAATTAACAAAGTAAGACTATAATATCTGTATTTGTGTGGTTGGTACCCAATATGGTTTTTAAAAGTGGCTAACAAATTATTCCCTTTTTATAAGATAATTTTTTTGTTTAACTTTTCTGTTAAGGAAATTAATAATTTTTCATTGTATTAGAATGGAGCCCCAGGAAATGGATCTCCTTGGAATGTGTTCCCTTTCTTCCTTACCTTTCTGTAATCAGCGAGGAGCTTGGCCTGGATTATTGTCGCCATCTTCACCAGCCATGGAGGTTTGCTTGCATTTGTAGCAGATCTTGTGCCATGGGAAATTACTGGCTCTGCACCCCTGGCAATTCCAATTTTGATAATTTCTGGCCCGGATCCGCTTCCCCTGATTCTGGAATTTGGAGTCCTTTTTCCCCTTTGGTTTCTTGGCCTTTTGTCTCTGAGGCTGCTGTTTCTTGGGGGTTTCTTTCATACCATGGCTACTGCTGTCCCCCAGGGGGGCCATTTCCAGAGACTTCTCTGGGTAACTCTTCAGGTTTAAACATTTTCTGTCCCTCAGGAGGATCTTCTTTGGGCCATTATTTAAGCTTAAACTCTTGATCTCCCTCAGAAGGATCATCTTTGGAGGGTTTGCTGGACTATTTAGTCCGAAACTCTTGCTCTCCCCTGGGGGGGCCATCTCCTTAGGCTTCTCTTGCCTGCTCTCCAACAGAGAGGCCACCCCCTGAGGCTTCTTTGGACCTTTCACTTGCATGAGGCTCTTGTTATAGCCCAGGAAGGATGCTCCCCGGGTGTATCCAGCAGCTTGCTCCTGGCCATAGCTCCTGTTGTCCACCTCCTGGGATCCCACTGCAGCCCAATGGCCAGCTGAGTGCATGTCTTTCGGAGGCATCTGAAGTGGAGCTGCTGCTGCTCCTGCTGCTCCTGCTGCTCCTGCTGCTGCTGCTCCTGCTCTAAGACTTGGTGGTGCAGGTGTGGAGTTTGAGTTTGCCATTCGCAAGGAGGCATTGTAAGGGAAAGCCCGTGGCATCAGTGGAGGGGGTGGCACGTGCTGGAGCCAGGAATTTGGTTGAGGTGGCACAGACAGCAAAGCGGAGGGGCCTGTCATCTGTGCCTCTGAACCCCATGTCCCTGAAGCGGCTGCTTGGCCCTGATGTGCATTCTGGCGCCACATTATGGTCTTACACCTCTCGGCTGGGCTCAAAGACCTTATCTCTTCGGAGCGCAGGGCACTTGGGATAAATCTTTCCAATCGACGTAGCTGGCCCCGGAGTGTGTCGCAATCCTTCACAGCCTGTTGGAGAGCAGCTTGTGCTAACTGTAGCTGCATGCCCACCTGCTTTCGACCCTCACGCAGGCAATTCAGCTTGGAGATCAGGGCCCCAGAAGTCACTTTGCGATCCTCCACCTTCTCCCGCAGCTGCTGAATCCAGCGGGACTGTTGCTCCTGCCGCTGGGCTTCCAGCCGCACACCCAGGGCCAGCGCGCTCCAGGTAAAAGCCCTCTTGATGCGACGGGGCATCTGAGGGTCCAACAAGATGGCCCGGAGCTCATCCTCCACCTCCTCCCAGGACCGTGAGTGGAGGGACAGATAGAACTCCGGCCCACCACCGTCCTCTAGGACCTCATTTTTGATAAATTTGATCACCTCCTTGTGGCGAAATCCTCTCCCTTGGTCACCAGAGTTTTCCTCCATGGCTGCCGCGGCCTTGTCAACTAACCTGCTTCGTGGGTTGCCAGCGGGTGAGGGCGGCCAACTAGTCAGTCCCTGGGCCCCTCCCTCTGTCCCAGGTCGCTCTTCACTCAGTCTTCGCTCAGCGGAAGCGCCCCAACTAGTCCTGACCGTTTCGTCAGCCTCCGTCCCTCTTCACCTCTATAAGAGTCCTTCTGTCTCACAGTGACAAAATAGTCGCATGGCGTGTGATGTCACAAATCCCTACTGCAAGGCTTGCTGGGACAGACTTTCCTTGGTAGAACACCCTTGTGGCCGGCTAGCTGGGCTCAGCTCCTCCTGGGCTGACTCTCGTGGCATAGCGCCCCCTCCAGGCTTCCCTCAGCTGTTGCGTATCATCCTCTATCGGTGGGGGGGAGGATGGGGGTGGGGTGGGGGGACTGCTGGGTGGTTGCCAGAGTTCTTCTTGGCAATGTTACTCCTCAGGAGAGCTCCCTGTGCAAGGTGGGCTGGCTCAGTGGCTGCTCTCAGCTCTGCCTTGGGCCCACCACCCTGACTGAGCGCTTAAGCAAGGAACCATCCCGTCTGCTCTCCCCCACATTACCCCAAACCCATCCCCCATTCCCTCAACCCCATCTGGGCTCACAGCAGTCTCCAGCATAGTCATCTCCCAGGCTGGGGATGCTCTGTGATATAGGCATTGATATCAGTCTGTCAGCCAGCCTACACTGATGAGCACTGGGCTGCGGGGGGTGGGGGAGTTTCAGTCCCAGGCTGAGTATGTCCGGTGGCTAAGCATCAGACATATGGGTTTGATCTGGATTGGGCTGGGATGTTTTCTCAATATACAATTACTCTTTATATAAAGAGTAATACATACAAATATAAATATAAGTAAATATAATAAAAATAAATATCTATTTATTTGCATTTTGTATTTATCTCTATATATTTATTTCTATATTTATATATATATTTATATTGATACATTTATATTTTATGTATTTATATTTGTGTGTATAAATATATAAAATAAATATGTAAATATATCATATTTATGTCGAAATATATAAATACAATCTATATATAAATATATATAAGTATATATTACATTATATATTATACAAACATAAAGAATCACGTATATAATATAATTTTATATGTATAATATATAAAGCTCTTTTTTGTTTCTCTAGTCAACCTGGACTAACACGCTGTAAATAGGAAGGGCCCACTGTAATGGCGGAGTAGATAAAAAGGAAAGGGAAACTAGACCAAGAAGCTCTTCTGGGAAGACAGAAGTATTACAGACCAGTGTAGTGAGAAGGGGAATGATAGTGGAAGCCCAAAATCCATTTGTGGGGTCCCTGTATGGATTGACGGGAGAAACATGATACTTTCTACTCCCATAAAGAGTTACAGTCACAGAAGGCACAGGGGCAGTTCTACTCTGTCCTGTTGGCTTGTTATGAGTGGGGATCAACTCATTGTTTTCTGAGTTGTGTGTGTGTGTGTGTGTGTGTGTGTATTGAGTTTGGTGAATGTGTACTGACCAAAGCCTAGGAATGTGAATAGCCTTAACATGACACGAAGAGCATTATAAAGTTGAATTTAGCAGCTGTAGTTAGGCTAAAATGTAACACTTTGTCATTACATCTTTCATTTGACTTACTTGGAATTTACGCTGGTTTTAAAATATTTTCTTTCTTTTTGATTCAAGTGTTTCTCTGTGCTCATTGGTCGTCGTTGATGGGTCCTTTTTTTTGGCCATTTTCCGTGTTTTCCTATATATGGAAGTCAGGAGGGATGAATCTATGAAGACAGCAAACTGATTCATAATTATCTGGGCCCGGAAAGGGAGGTGGAAGGAAAATGGGGATTCAACAGCAATGGGAATAAGAAGGGATACATTTTCCAGAGTTGATTGTGGTGATGAATGCATAAACCTTCTTAATATGATTGAGCTATTATACTATCTGATATGTCAATTTTATCTCAAAACAATTTAATTTTTTAAAATTATGATGAGCACACCACTAGTGACTGCCCCCCGTAACTAAAATTCTATCTAGACATTTCTGTAGATTTTGGCTGTTGACCCCTTTTTGTTAAATTTTATACTCCGTTTGCTTCAGTGACATCAAACTACTGATTTGCCCCAGAAATCTCTGGCTGCTTCTTCTTAGTGTACTTCTGCTGCTGACCCTACTGCTATTCTTTCTTTAAGTAATAATGTGTCTGCGTCCCAGACTGTTTATGTATTTCTTCCCCAGACACCCTCCTGTGTCCCAGACATTTTCTTAGGGTGATGCCATCTAATCTCTTGCCTTTGCCTACCACCATTGCTGAAGACTCCCCAGACTTCATATCCAGCCCTGCTCTCTTCCCCCAAACATCAGGTTCACCTAGCAAACAACCTCTAATCTAGAGTTCCTCTAGGCCCTGTCTTTTCTCTAAGCCCTGACCTCATTGATACTACTTCAGACAAAGGGTTTGTCAATTTCTTAACCTTCCTGAGGGTCCCTTACCGTAAAGGGTTGTTGCAAGGATGAAGCTGGAACACATGTGAAGTTGGCGTGATTAGTTCCTTGTCATTAAGTGGAATCTGACTCCAGGAGATCCCCTGTGGGCAGAGTAGAACTTCTCCTTAGAATTTTCAAGGCTTCTTTCAGAAGCACGTCCCTAGGTCTGTCTTCCAGCATGGCTCTGGGTGGCTTCTAGCTGCCAATCTTTCAGATAGTAATGGAGTGCCTAGCTGTTTGCCCCATCCAGGGATTTCATAGGTAAAGTTCTTGGCAGTAACGATCATTTTCTTCACCAGTATCATTATTACTGCTAGAGAAGGCTTCATGGGGAAGGTGGGCCTTTATCTGGGATTTGAACAACTGTGTAGAATTTCGCTAGGGACAATGCAATGTTTTCCTGTTGTTTACCAGTTGCTATGTGGCCAACATTTATACCAAGTCACCCTGATCTGTCATTTCCAGTTGAATTATACTAATGAATTCATATGACAACTGCCTTTTGTACTTTCATTCCATTATGTTCTCAGAAGCTGACATCTGGTCCCCCACCTCCCTGCCATCTATATTTCAGCTATTTCCATGGATGCTCTTTGTTAGAGCTACACGTCTGATAGCACCAAGGCGGCCCCATGTGGGTACTGGCATTTGTGATATTTCCAGGATCTATGTTGCCTTCTGGGTGCTGAAGGTATCATCTGCCTCCCATTAGAAACAAACCACAACCTGTATATGAGACATAGAAATGGTAGAGTTGTTGAGGTATAATTAGGACAACACTTTGAAATACACAGAAAAAATAACACATTTTAAGAGGATATACAGTTATAAGAGTATGTGATTTTTATCTCTGGTCATGATCATATTTCCTTAGCTTCATAATAGAAAAATAAAAGTCAAATGGAAAATTCAGGTAGTGCCTGTGATATTAAAAATGCCAAATTCAAAGCATTTATTTATCTATATGCATACCCAGCTACATAACAGATTTCTCTGCAAAGATATTTTCAAACTTGGGCCCGTTCATCCTGCCACCCGTTGAATAAATATAAGTTGCACCTGGGTATAAGCATAGCAATTATCAATAGTAGCAGCTCTAATTTACGACCTGGCATTGATCATTGTTGCATATTAAGTGAAGGTAGAAGTAATTCCATTTAAACTGAAACTAAAGTTGTTTGCTGACACCAATAGGAAGTCTTTTGCATATTGATATTCTAAACAATAGTACTGGTGCTAATAAACATTTCTCTTCTGGGATTTTTATACCAAACAAACCCTCACTGCCATTGAGCCCATTCTGACTGGGAGGGACCCTATAGGATAAAGTAACACTTCTGCTTTGGGTTTCTGAGACCACATCTTTACCAAAACAGACAGTCTCGTGTTTATCAGAGCGATGATTCTAACCCCTAACCTTGTGGTTAGCAGCCTAATGCATAACCCTCTACACCCCCCAGGACTCCTCCTGATTTTCATACAGTAGGAAAGACTAAACATTTTTCAAGAACTTACTATGGGCCCTGGTGGCATAGTGATTACACATTGGGCTGCTAGCCTGGACACCAGGAGGTCAAAACCACCAGCTGCTCCTTGGGAGAAATATGAGGCTTTCTACTCCCATAAAGAATTTAGTCTCAGAAACCCTAAGGAGCAGTTCTTCCTGTCCTTAAGTCAAAATTGACTGGATGGCAGTGAATTTTGGTTTGTTACTATGTGCTAGATGCTGTGTACTCTTGTGTGTGCATTATGGTATGTAAGCATCACTGTAATTGTATGTTGAGTAACAGTACTGCTTCCATTTCAGAAATTAGTAAATTGAAAATTAAAGAAGCTAAATAACTTTTACAAGGACCCACAGCTAGTGTGTGGAGAAGCCAAAATGAACACTGTGGTCTGAGTACAAAGTCTGGAACCCTGGTAGCATTAAGCTGTTAACAGAAACCACCATTCTCTCCACCAGGAAAGATAATGCTTTCTACTTCATAAAGAGTCAAAATCTCAGAAACCCACACAGGCAATTCTAACTTGCCCTATAGGGTCTCCATGAGTCAGAATTGATCCCATGGCAGTGACCAGTAGATTGGACTACCTCCAGTCATATATTCTCCTAGAACTCTTAACACACAAGGAGTCCCTGGGTGGGAAAAAAATGGTTAGGTATTTCAGTAGGTTGGTGATTTGGACCCACCAGGGAGGTGCCTCAGAAGAAAAGCCTGGTGAACGTCTTAACATCATAGCCTTGATAACCTTAACTCACTGCCATGGAGTCGATGCCAGCTGCAAGCAGCCCAATAGGACAGCAGAACTGCCTCTGTGAGTTACTGAGAATGTAACTTTGTGCTTAGCAACCTAATGTATAAGCCCCATGGCACCAGGGTTCCTAACGCATATATGAGGGGGTAACAAAAAAACCTGGGGGAGGGGGCGGAATTGTGCTGGGCAGAGTGGGGCTTTCATAGTATGCATTTTTCTCCCCTAGGAGAGCATCACGCAACTAGCTCTGAGTTAATGCACCCAGTGGCATAGTCTCTTGGAAAGGTTCTCTCTGGTCACAGTGGATTTTTTTGTGAAAGTGGTTTTGCCTGACCCTGATTTTTTGTGATAGCCGATTTAGGAGAATAGCATATGGCTGTGAAATTTTGTTTCCTGCTCAGGAGGGAAATGCTGCAGAAACTGTTGTGATGTTGAACACAGATTACAAAGACAGCACTATGGAAACACTCGAGTGTATGAGAGGTTTTTTCATTTCAAAAAAGGTGAAATGTGGATTGGTGACAAACCTTGTTCTGGACATCTGTCAACTTGCCAAATGGGCAAGAAAATATCAACTCATGGTGCATTGAGAGTTCATTCCACCAGGTCAGACTGTTAATCAAGCTTTTGATACAGACCTTCTGAAAAGATTGTATAACAGTGTGCAACAAAAAAGGCCTGATTTGTGGCAGACAGGGGACTGGTTTTGCCACCACAACAATGCATCTGTTCATGCAGTTTTTGGCAAAAACAGTATGACTCTCTTGCCCCAGGCACCCTACTCACCTGAAGTTACTGTATGACTTTTTTTGTTCTGTGAATGAAGAGAGACATGGAAGGACAGGGATTTGATGATGTAGAAAAGGGGGGGGGGGAAACCGAGGGAGGTCCTGTCATCCATCCAAACAGATGAGTTTGAAAAATGTTTCTGTTAGGTAGCTAGATTTAGGAACCAGTGGGGAAGGGGTGTTTGTCCCTCCCATGCCTACAAAGGCCCCCCTAGAGGAGGTTGGAAATAAATCAGGCAACCATTGAACACCTATGAAGACCCTCAAACTGAGCATGTACAGACACAAACCCCCTTGGCCCAGGTAAAACCAATACCTTGGACATACCTATCATAGGTACATCACAGAGGTGGGCCTAACTCAGCCAATGGGGTCAACCAATACCATCCACCGCACCTCCCCAGCCAGAGGCTTGAAATATCCTGGCTGTGGAAAGGCCTGGCTCTTGCTTACCCTGCTCCTGGTCAAAGATGGAGAGTAGAAGGGTCTCCCTCTCCTGTGCCAGGCACACATGCGCCCTCTCTGAGCCTACCTGGGGCCCATAGCTTATTGGCCCACATGTTCTTAGCCTCTGAGGTTCTTGGGCTTCTGGCTTCCTAGGATCCCCCGCCCCCAGTTCCGCACATGTGGGTTCTCTTTTCCACCTGGTTGTTTATGCCCAGTTGTGAACCCCAGCGTGGCTTCCACGCAGCTTGGCATGTTTTCCAGAAATAGCATGTACCCTTTTGAGATGGTAAAACCTGAAACTTGGCCTGTCAAAGCTCACTTAGATCATACAACATGCTTCAGCATGAATTCTTTCAGCTTGTGAAGCAAAGAACTGCTCCAGAAAGCTAGCATTACCAAGAATGGAATCGTCGATGGGACAGATGTATTCAGGGTACTGGGGAGTTACTTTGCAGGTGATAAGGTCGTTTTGTAAAGAAATGTAAATACATAGGGGTTTTTGGGGGGGATTCTGGGTTTTTATCGGGGGGGGGTGCACCCTCATGTATTATCATACCTTTTATGTTGGGCTGCTAACTGCAAGGTTAGTAGTTTGAAACAACCAGCCATTCTGTAGGAGAAACACCGGGCTTTGTACTCCTGGAAAGAGTGGGTCTCAGAAACACACATGGACAGTTCTCCCCTGTCCTTCAGGGTCTCCAGGAGTCAGAATGGACTATGGCAAAGGAAAAGGGAAAAGGTCTTTCTCCCAAGGGTTTCAGATGAGCTTGTCTCATTCAACCTCCTATTGAGAATTTGCATTTCCACCTGGACATACTGGAATCAAAATCTGCATTTTAACAGATCCCCAGGTGATGCTTCTGTATACATCAGCACCACAAAGGCAGATTCTCACTCCGTGTATTGAGATGGAAATGTAAATTCCCAATAGGGGAGCAAACCATAATTAAACTCTTTGAAGTCCTGTTTTCAACCTCAAAGGATAAAGAACAAAACATTCCTATAAATTATTATACCCCTGCCACTGAGTAAATTCCGACTCATAGCAACCCTAGATAGGGTTTTTGAGACTGTAAATCTTTTTATAGGAACACACAGCCTCATCTGTCTCCTACAGAGGGACTAGCAGGTCCAACTCCTGTCTAATACCTAACACAGACAGCTACCAGGGCTCCTTATTAACCTATAAGGTAGCTTAAAAATATCTTTAAAAACTCAGTGTACTGAAGAGTAATCAATTTGAAAAACAGGAAATCAGAAATCAGAGAACACAAATTGAAACTGGTATTAAAAAACTGCCTACTTGTAAAGGGTGCTCTACCAAATGTTGCTTGTTAGGTGACACGGAGTCAATTCTAACCCACAGCAACCCTATGTACAACAGACCAAAACACCACCCACTCCTGCACCATCCTCACAATTGTTCTTATGTTTGAGCCCATTGTTGCAGCCAGTGTCAATCCATCTTGTCCAGTGTCATCATCTTTTTTTCTGCCCCTCTACTTTACCAAATATGATGTCCTTCTCCAGGGGCTGGTCTCTACTGAATAATGTCCAATAGTTGGGATTATTCCTGTCCCTTAGCCCATTCTCTCCCTGTAGCCGAGGAAGAAACCTCTGGTCACGAGAGTTTCATGACAAAAATGCATTAAGATTATCCAATCAATTCCATTCTCTTTACATGATTGTTTATTGTCCCCATCAATCATTTGACTTCTGATAGGACTTGCAAATATAGAGAGGACGGCTTGACCGGTGGGTCAAGTTGATTCTGACTCCTGGTGTCACCAGGTGTGCAGAGTAGAATTGCTCCATAGGGTTTCAAAGCTGTGATCTTTCAACAGCACATCGCCAGGTCTTCTTTTAAGGCATTGCAAGGTGAGTTTGAATTGATAACCTTTTGGCCAGTAGTGAAGTGTTTAACTGTGCAACCCAGAGAACTTAGTTACCAAGTATGGAGATTTAATAAACAACTTTAAATTCACCTTATTCTTTGCCGAACAAATCTCTTTTAAAAGTCATTTCATTGCCACATAGTTCACATATACAATTGTACTGTTCAAGCATTTTAAGAAGAGTTGTGCCATCGTCACCATCTTTGAACATTTACTTCTTGCAGTCATTGTTGTAAGTCCCCCCCTCCGCCCCCCGACACACACACATACACATACCTCCTCTGCCATGCTTCCAGAAAATTATTAATCCAGTTACTATCTAGATTTACCCATTCTGGATTTCATTTAAAGGAAATAATGCAAAGTGCAAACAAACCCAAAAGACAACAATGGCTACACAAAACAGACAAAAACCTCCTCTCTCAAAAAGAAAGCAAAAAATATTAAAAACTGAGACTTTTTTTAACTGATACTTTATATATTGGTCAAAAGGGAGATCAAATGTCTAACTTTCAGCTTCCTTCTTTTCAGATTAAAGACATCAACTCTTTATAGTCTATTACTATAGATCTTTGGAACCCTGGTGGCATAGTCATTACACGTTGGGTGATGCCCACAAGGTTTCAGCGGTACGAAACCACTAGCTGCTCCACAGGAGAAAGATGGGGGTTTTCTACTCCTGTAATGATTTACAGTCTTTGAAACTCACCGGGACAAGTCTACCCAGTCCTATAGGGTCACTGTGAGTCAGAAATGACCCAGTGGCAGGAGTTTGAGTTTTGTTTTGTTTTTCAATTGTAGACCTTGCCTCTTAATTATTTTGATTAATTGTTGGGCATGTTTAAAACTTGCCTGGTTCAAATACATCTTCCATCTATGTGGATAAATCCATTATTTTTGTATGCATTGAAGTATATTATATTTTTATGTTTAATATTCATTATGAAGTTACCCATTTTCTTGACCTTTTGACTACAGCAACATACAGAGTTGATGTTTTTAGCATATTCATGCATTCAACAAATATTTATTAAGTATCTAGGATGTGACTAAAACAAAACTTACTGCCATCAAGTTAATGCTGACTCATAGCAGCCTTTTAGGACAGGATAGATAGAACTGCCTCTGTGGGTTTCCGAGACTGGAACTCTTTTTAGAATTAGAAAGTCTCATCTTTCTCACAAGATATAACTATACACACACACAAAATGACTAAAATCAGGCTCTCTACTCTCAGGGAACTTGTTTATTGCTTTGGGGGTAGGAGAGAGGTGTGTCACACACAGAAGACAAATATGGAATAAACAATGAAATATGCATTCATAACTGCTGAAAAGAAAATAAGTGGGTATGTTAGAGTCCTTGGATGCCTGGAGAGGCTAATTTATACAGACTCCACAGCTCCTTTCCATAAATGCAACTGATAAATTAGGACCCCATCAGCTTATGAGTATAATTTGGATTATTTCCTCAGATGTCTGCTCTATTCCACAATTCACGTGAGTGAAGAAAGCACTCAAAGTGGCCCCATCGAATCCCTCATTGAAATTACCTCTTCTCCATACAGAATGTTAGAATGATCTTGCAGAGATTGACTTTTTTTGCAGGTTACCACCTTTAATTTAGCATGTTACTGCCTAAAAGCCTGTGACGTTACCTACCAACCTGGAACACATTATGGACTCAAGTGTCCACTTAGTTTTCTTCAACATCCATTCAGCAGACCATTCCATGGAGCATGCACAAAAGAGAAGAGCATCAGCATTCGTCCCTAGGGAACAGGCAAGTTGCGCTTGTACCTAGAAAAGACCAGCATCAGCGGAAGGCCTGCAACAAGGTGGACTGACAGCATGACTGAAACGTGGGCTGAAACACAAGAGCAACTGAGAGGATGGTGCAAGATCAGCTGGTATTTTGTTCTATAGAGGACTGCTATGAGTTCAAACCAACTCCATGGCACCGAATGACAACACAAATAGTGACAGTGTGGTTTAGTTGTTTGTTCTTCCTCCCATCCTCAGTAACTTCTTTAAAAGTGATAAGACTTCTGTTTTCTCATGAAAAATTACCGCCCAAAGATGGAACTTATTGTTAGTGATGGAAATGGAAAGTCTATGGAGATAACTAAGAATGTATGGTTCCTCAGCTGGAAAAATAAAATAGTTCTGTGAGCAATTATCATGATTAGAATAAAACCTGCAATATGGAAAATGTCCTCAAATCTCTGGATATGTACTTCGCATGGCTCTAAAGAGTCTGTAGTAGTTTTACTTACACTTGCTAATCTGCGTCACAAGCTCAAAATAGCAATTGGCCGACATACATTTTGGTGCCTCAAATGCCAGACTTTTTTCTGGGTGTACTTGAGCTGCTGATCAAAAAAAAAAAATGGCACCAGTTTTCCCCCATCAGCTCTAGTCATTGAGATACAGAATAGGTGCTGTATATCATTCTACACTCTGCTTGCCCCTACATTAAAATAGCTTGTCTTTTTTTTTTTAAGTGTTTAGCTAGCCTGAGATAAAGGAAATCCATGCTGGCTTTATTTAAGGTACTTTGTGTTATTCTAAATATTCGTCAAGTTATACTCTGCATTGGTGGTTCTCGGCCTGTGGATCTAGACCCCTTTGGGGGGTCAAACGACCCTTTCACAGGGGTCTCCCGGTTCATAATAGTAGCAAAATTACAGTTATGAAGCAGCAACGAAATAATTTTATGGTTGGGAGGTCACCACAACATGAACTGTATTAAAGGGTCGTGGCATTCGGAAGGTTGAGAGCCATTGCTCTACATGGTATCCATTTATCCAAAGATCTATTTCAACAGTGCAAATTACATGAACTTGGAATTTTCCCCAAGTATCACTGCACTTTTTTAGGATCTGGGTAGCACAGGCAGTTCTAATTTTGTATTTCAAAAAGGGGCCAGAGATAAGATTTACTATACAATAAGTAAGGAACTCTGATGGTTTAGTAGGTCATTTGTTTGCTAGTATTTTTAATGTGGTTTTAGTTAGCCTGGCATAGAGGAAGTGCTCACTGGTCTTATTTAAGATAGTTTGTATGACACTAAGTATTTAGGTCTAGTTATATTTCACATGGTATCCTTTGATCCAAAAATATAGTTGAACAGTGTAAATTACATGAACTTAGAACTTTCCCCAAGCATCACTTTACCTTTATTTTGGAACTGAATAGCAAACAGTTGCAATTTGTTATAAAGATAACATAAAAGAGGCCAGAAATAAGAATTACTATACACTAACTAAACATCCCTGTTGGTGTAGTGTGTTAGGTATTTGACTGCTAACCACAAGACCAGCTCTTCGAGCCCACTAGCCACTCTGCAAGAGAAGGATGAGACTTTCTACTCCCATCAAGATTTATAGCTTCAACCCCACAGGAGAAGTTTCATTCTGTCCTATAGGGTCACTATGAGTCGCCAACGACTGGTAATGAGTTTGGTGCAATCATTAGAGATTCAAATGTTCTGAAACCCAAAATGGGTCTGCCAGAGTTCAAACTCCTTTATTAAAATTAAAATGCTGCAGTATTTTTATAAGATGGCATAACTTCTCCACCTGGGAACATAAACTCTTAAAAGTCAGGGGTTTTTTTCTTGTAAAGAAGCTTGGAGTCAGCCTTACCTCTAAAACATTTAACATGAACTAGACATCGACTTTTATATATTAAAATGTGTTCTGAAATATTTACTGGAAAATTTGAAGAAAAATTCAGGTCTTCAAAATATTTATGAAAATTGCTATGAGGCCTTTTCAACCATCTCAATTGCCCTCACAACTTCCATTGATGTGCCTTTTCCATGTTCTGTTTCATTGTCCACGCTTCTCAAGCTGGGTTCTGCCTTTGCAAGATCCCACTTTCAGTCTCTGTGTGCACAACCTCCCAGTCCAAAAAGAAAAACCCACTGTCATCCAATCAGTTCTAACTTGCGGTGACCCTACAGGGTAGACTAGAAATGCCTCTGGGTTTTCAAACCTTTAAATCTTTTAAAAGCTACAGAGGAGTAACTGGCCCTATGTTCAAACTTCTGGCCTCATGATTGGCAGCTCAATGGGTTGCCAAATAGCCACCATGGGTCCATATACAGCTTCCCTTGTAAGTCCCTTAAGGCCTCATTCTTTGTCAAATATTTCTTATGTTTGTTTGTCTTATCCTGTAATTTGTGGGCCTGAAGTCTTTTCATATTTAAAACTAGGATGACAAAATAATAAATTAGTACAACTTAAAATCTGAAAATAGAGTGAAATACCATAGCTAAGAAACTAGAGCTGATGTGGTCTAGCCAGTACAATTTTCTGAATTAGCACCCCAAATAACCCCAAGAACAGGCCTAAAAATCAAGACACTTAGAAAAATATATTTTTTCTTGGGCCGTGATATCTGACCCCATCCTTTGGAGATTACCATTCAAGAGTTTTAGCTAAAGCCAGGGAATCTGTATTTTAACAATTGTTCCAGGTAAGTATAGTGACCTGACATGTTTGGGAAATATGAGTCTATATTACCTTCCTCACAGGATATATAGTACATGTGAATATAAAGTAAGGTCTACACAAATAATACCAAAAAAACTAAACCACACTTACTGCCATCGCGCCAGTGCCAACTCCTAACAACCCTGAAGGACAAGCTAGAACTGCCCCTGTGAGTTTCCGAGACTAACTCTTTATGAGAATACAAAGACCTGTCTTTCTCCGACACAAGTCATAGGTCTCAATAAGTGTTCTCATTTCTTGTTTTCCCTGATTTTTTTTTGGTGTTTTTATGAAACTGCAATATCTGAGGAGATTTGTATCTCTTCTGTCTGATGCTCTTCTTATGTGGAAGTGGCACCAAGCTCTTAATTATTAGTGTCTTCTACAATTTGCCATATAATTCAAAGACTTGTGCCCACCCAAATGCCAACTCAGATTTACCCATTGTGGCAAGCAGTCCTGGTAATTGAAATTTTATCTGAAGCATTTTGCTTGAGGCATTTAGTCATTTGCTTAGGCAAAAGGTTCTTTTGCATTCATCATTTTTGCCCATTTAAGTGGCTTTGAAATCTAGTATTTTTAGCAGGCTCAGAGTAATGGTGATTTTATCCAATTTGTTATGCCTTGGGAATAGTAGATCAGTATTACTATAACAATAGTTTAATCAGTAGAATCATAGAACTAATTAGGGGCAGAAGTCACATGGAAACTTTTTTTAACTCTCAGGCAAGTACTGCTTGTGCCACCACACTGCAGTGCCGCACAATTACAAAGGCTCGTTGCTGATGAATAAATAAATTCTTAGCTATTACCTATGCAAGAATATCTATCTGCTGAATTTATAAGTCATTGGTACTCAAACTAGATGGTATTTTGAGTAAATGTTAATTTAATTCTTGAATTATCAAATAGAGTTAGTGACATTGTTATTTATTTCTAACCCATTTTCCCATAGGAAAACTAGATATATCTTACTTGGCTGTAAGCAGGAAAGCCCATTCTAAAATGAATTCGTATCTGTTGACCTCAATTTCTTAGAAATGATGCCATTAGGGACATTTCCAGTAACACACAGATTTGAAAATGCAGTGCATGACCTAGTATGATTTAACAGAAGTTTATGGACTAATCATATGTTATCTTTACAATCATATTCTCTTTTATTGTTTTTATTTCCCACCCTTATATACTGTCTCCACACAACATATTGTCATCTCCTAGGTGGCAGAAATTACATGATAAATCTTTGTTTCATACACACCACCTAGAAGGTTGTCCTTGAAAGCTTGTCATTGGGTTGAGCATCCTCTCAGAGAACCACAGGGCACAAATGGGCCTCGGGGCCCAGTTCCTCTTACATGGCCTGACCCCTTTGAAAACTAGGTGAAGAAAATGAGCCAGAGGTCACACAAACTGGCAGCCCCTGAGATAAATCTAGTCTTCTTTGGTCACAAGATATTTTAAAGCATCAGTACCAATATTTTAAATCCACACTTCTCGCCCAGTTGTTAACATTTGTTATTTACCTGTCAGTCACCTCATGAGAATCTCTAGACCTTAAATATGTCCCTAGTCAAGAAAGTTGGTTTGGTAACCAGCTCAAACTTCTCTAGTTTTATATTTTCCCTTTTCTGCAGTCAGGAAATAGGGAGAACTCTTTCCCATTATAAGCCTTTTACTGGCAGACTGTGACCAAGTCACCCCTCACTGGTGCCTTCTCTAGGAGCTGAACTAGTCTAACTTTAACATTTAAATTTACAATTAGCTTTTGAATAGTTACCCCTAGATATTTGGAAGCTATCTCAAAGTCAACCTGTTTGAATTCAAATCCACTATTTTGACACTCCCCCCCCTATTTCTCCAATCAAGGAGCCCTTTTGGTGCTGTTGAGTAAGCATTATCACGAGGTTGGAGGTTCAAACCCACCAGAAGCTCTATGGGAGAAAGATGAGGCTGTCTGCTCCTAGAAAGATTTACCAAGCCTCAGAAACCCTATATAGGGCCACTATGAATTGGAAAATACTCAATGGCAGTGAGTTTGG
>NW_022109980.1:5538520-5539571 GCF_000313985.2 Echinops telfairi | reverse complement strand
TTCTTCTCAGAGTGGCTGGGAGGTTTGGACTGTTGACCTTGTGGTTAGCAGTCCAACTGTTACCCTACAGCACCGTAGGGCTATACATACGATAAAATCACAAAGAATTAACCACATACACACATACTCAGCATATACCCAACCTATGCGTATGAGTGCAAGTGAAAGTGGGAAAATCCGAAGATTAGTGTCCATATCAATGTCCATATACTGGTTATGATATGACACTCTACTTTTACAAAAGGGAAAGGACCTCTCTGTATTCTTTCGTACAAAGACTTGTGAATCTACAACTATATTAATCGAACCCAGAAAACATTCACATTCCAAGTTAAGAATTCCTACACTACCAAAAATTCGAAGTAGTGTTTCCCAAAGCATTCTTGAAAATGTGCTCCACGGCATTTAGTAAAGTCTCTGAGAAATCAAACAGTAAACAACAACAACAGCTCTTACTCAGAACTGTCAAACCATAGAACCATTTCGTGGTGGGATAGTTATTGGTATCTCAAAGGAATTTGAATTCCTCAGAACTGACTTTGAAATGCTTATGCCTTGTTCATCAGAGGATCCTGTCCTGAAAAAAATCCACTCAAGGTAGCATTCAAATAAGTACATCTCAGCAGCCCGTGGCCATCATTTCTTCCTTGTTCTTTTTGAACCAAACGGTTTACTTTGGAGTGGTGCCTGTTTGGAAGGATAGACAACTGGGTGGAAGGGCTATGTGGGTGTACTGTGACACTTGTACACCCTTAATTTTCTTTTGAAATTTAGTGAGTGGTAGCAAATTCAAAATAAATCTGTCAACAACCCAAACAAAAGAAGTAAAAGCATTCTGAAGAAAACAGAAAATAATTTTTAGGGAAAATTGCATAAAATGAGACCTGCCTTCAGAAACAGATGCACATAAACTCACATTTGAAGAAACTGAGGCCTTGACATCTTACTGGAAGTACTTATACATCAAGCTTTATTCAATGTGCCAGTCATTTTGAATCTTTCCTGCTCAACATTTAGGAGGGAGAAATACCCTAACTAAGGAGCCCTAGTG
>NW_022109980.1:5523948-5526017 GCF_000313985.2 Echinops telfairi | reverse complement strand
TGTTTATTTCTTGTATTATATATTTATCTGTATATGATTTAACAGTTCATTTCTTGTTATATACCTAATTATCTTTATAAATAAATATATTGAATTATCAGCAATTTGGTTTTATCTCTCTAGAGAACCCTGTCTAACACACTTCTCCTCTGAAATTTCTTCTGACTTTTAATTAATCTCATTCAGCCTTGCACTGGTTCGGGAATTTTTTAAATCAAGTCTTTCAGAAACTTATGCATATTATGATTAATGAACCTTTGCCAAATAAAGTTTTATTATCTATAGATATGCTTTTGCTTTGCTTACCTGTTAAGACATCATATTTGATCAAAAGTTCTGGCAAAAAATGGACTATATTGGATTTACAAAAACGGACTAAGATCCTAAGTTGGAGCCTACCATTCTAAATCAAGATTTCTACAACTCCAAGGTGACGGGGTTCATGAATTACAACTTATCCAAAATGTTATGAATATAAATTAGCAAAAAAAATACATGAAATGCTTCTTAAGTTCTATACATGGGACTATTGTGGACATTTTAAGTGTGTCCTCTGTATACAAGAAATTAGTTTTCTCATTTCACCCAACTTATTTAACTTATGGGTTCAAAGTATCATGACTCAAATTGAAAAGTTCTATTAGTAAAATTTAACGAATTCTCCAAAAATCTTGATTAGAGAATTGGTGAGGTTTGAGCTATGGATTACAAAAAGAAAAGCAGTATTATTTTCTACTAGGTTTCAAAATTTATTAAGCGTTGTGTCTTAATGGGTGAATGTTTTCTGTGTCCATACTCATGTCTTTGCTCATAAACAGCTTGAGATATTTATAGAATAAAGCTACTACTAGTGTTATTGACATATATACAAATATTTCAAAATACTCATTGTATTTAGTCTGATGTTATTTTCAGGCATTTGGCCTACTACTGTTCTGTCCTGTCTCTGGCTTTTGTGGAAGTTGGGATAACCCATGTGCGAACCATTTGCCCTAGATTTTAAAAAAAGTTAATGCTGGGGTACCCACACTCCCCCTAATGGATTTTTTCCCCTAAGTTATGTGTTTATATTTTTTTAAAAGAAAATCATATCTCCTTCAAAGTATTCTCCAATAAGTTTAATACATTTGTTAAATCTGCCATTCCATTCTTGAAAACATTTTTCAAACTCATCTGTTTGGATGGCTGACAGCACCTCCTTCATTTTTACCTTCACCTCTTCTCTGTTGTCAAATAGCTGTCCTTTCATGTCTCTCTTCATTCACAGAAACAAAAATAAGTCACAGAGAGTGAGGTCAGGTGAGTAAGGTGCTTGGGGCAAGAGAGGCAAGCTGTTTTTGCCACAAAAATGCACACGGAGCTGGCTGCATGAGCAAGTGCATTGTAGTGGCAGCAAAATCCATCCCCCATCTGCAAACAAAGCAGGCCTTTTTTGTTACACACTGTTAGGAAGTCTTTTCAGAACCTCTAAATAGAAGGTTTTGATTAATAATCTGACCTGGTGGAACAAACTCCAAATGCACTAGGAGTTGACATTTTCCTCTATTCGGGAAGTCCAGAACAAGGTTTGTCATCAATTAACATTTCACCTTTTTGGAAACAAGAGAACCACTCACACACTTGAGTTTTTCCCATAGCACTGTCCCTGTAAGCTGTGTTCAACATCACAACAGTTTCTGTGGCATTCCCCACCCCTGTTCCCCCTACCCAGCAGGAAAAAAAATTCACAGCCACACACTTTTCCATTAAATTGACCATCAAAAAAAACGAGATTGGAACAAACATGCTCTCAGGAAAAAAATTCTCTGTGATCAGAGAGAACCTTCCCAGGCAATGCCACCTGGTGCCCTACTCAGAGCAAATTGCTTGATGCTGGTCTAGTGGGGGAAAATGCTTACTAAGAAAGCTCCACCCAGTGGAGCTTTTTTCCGTTTTTTGTGAGTACCACCCTCGTATATACTTTGGGTTTAAAATCAGGCTAAAACAAAAAGTGGTGTCTAAAAGCCGTTTGGGGGTTTGAATCATGGTCCAGAAAGACTAGTAAGACCATTTTACTGTGAACACGGTGC
>NW_022109980.1:5506158-5523261 GCF_000313985.2 Echinops telfairi | reverse complement strand
TTGCCCGGTAATTTACAATTCAAAATATGTTTGCTATTTTCATGTTTTATTTGCCTTCTTTTGTGATGAGACTTAATTCTGCAGATAAATCGTTTTGCCTAGTGAATGAGAATTATTGAAATTGTTGCTTTGTATTTAACTCTTATGGTTTTCTTAGTGTTCTGTCACTTAAATTTTAATCTGTAAAACATTCTGTGTATTTTTGTCTACAAGACTTTCATATATTTTTATTGATACACAATTTACATATCATCTTTCATATCAAGGGGCATTGTACAGTCACCACCATATCAAACTTTGCGCATCCTACCCCTCCATGGTTAATTCGCCTTTAAAATGTGTCGGGAAATCACAATCAGTTGTAATGCTCCATCCCTGCCTACCACCTTCATTATTTATTCCCCAAATTCCCTTTCCCTCCCCACCACCCACCCCCCTCCCCAGTATTCCCTATAACCCCTTGTATCAGTTATTATCATTACACACCCACTCCTCTATTGAATACTTTCTGAGCACTAACCAAGGATGACTGCCATGGAGAATGGATTGCCTCAACCCCTCTCTGGCCAGCCCCCGGAAGAGAAGTGTTCCTCTTAGGAGCGTGCCTAAGCGTGTCCTTGATGGAGGCCACCATACACGGGTTTGCATAGTCATGAGGCATGCCCTGTCAGTTTTGCCCTGGCGGCCTTGGTAAGAAGGCCCTGGACCAATCTTGTAAGCACGTCTAACAATGTATGTGTCCCAACCATGGTCCCATTCCTGCTTCTGTAGTCCCTCCTGTATTGATCTGCTACCAATCATGCCATTGTGAGAGTTGCCTTTGCCCACCCATGTCCTTTATAAAGCTTCCTTTCTCAACAAACCCTTGGATACCATTTCAAATTCATGTTGGTGGCCTCTCGCACCTGGATGAAATGTCAGCATCTTTGTCAACTTTAAAACTGAATAAATGTTCTCTGTAAATTATATTCAAAATGCGGTCTCTTTTGTACCATAAATCAGGATAACAAAAAGAAAAAGCATTCTGATCATTCAATTTTAGTAGTCACTTATTCCAAGCGTACATCATGACCTTGAGTAGCTTTAACACAAATAGAAGATTGTGAAATGTTAGTTTGGGGGATAGTTTTCCCAGGTTCTTGCTTTTCTACACTAAAAAAAATTCACGTGGCAGAAGCACTTTGTAACTCCAAGTAACTTTTACGAGTGAAAGGGAAGTTTTGGTAGTACAGTCTCTGATAGCACACTATCTCGGGGAAGGGTTCAGGGCCACACAGGGAGTCCAGGGAGAGTCTGAGACCCAAAATGGCCGGTTCTGGCATATTTTCAGCTTTGGGTCTCTTCATTGTGTGGGTCTTCCCCATAGGCTGTTAAAGTGTGCCTGATTTTTTTCAAAGAAAACCAGTATATGTGGCATGGAGAGCTAATTTTCATTTAGCATAGGAATTTGGTGGACACCCCCTTTTCCCTTAATCTTCCTGGCTGTCTGAAGCACTCAGAAATCTACTTTACTGTTTTAAAGTTACCTAATGAAACTAATATAAAATTTAAAGGGTTCAAATCCTTATTCCCTGGCCTGCACTCAAGAAACTAGATTAAAGAGTTGTTACAATAGTGTGTGAATAAATTGTTGTTTCCCTGGCATTCTGTATGGAATACTTAACGTATGTGAATTCTTTTGCCAGCCTTACATACACATAGAAATCTTAATAGTTTCTAACTTGCCAATACCTAGTATAAAAATCAGCATTATTTAACAGAAATTGACCATTGCATATTTGCATGATGCATAGGATTGTAAAAATAGTTCTTCCTCTATTTGTCGGCACCATAAATCATAGTATTGTTAAACTCTAAAATACCACGTTTATTGCATTTGTTGTTGTAGAATCAGTTAAGACTCATAATGACCCCATATACAACCAAAGGAAACACTACCTGGCCCCGAGCCAGCCAGCCTTCCAAAGTTTGAGCCCATTGTAGCAGCCACTGTGTCAATGCATCTCATTGAAGGTCTTCCTAAAAGAGGCTGACTTTACCAACCATGGTGTCCTCTTGAAAACATGCTCTCAAAGTATGTGAGCTGAAGGGTTCGCATCTTCTAAAGAGCATTTTGACACTAAGTCTTCCATGATAGATTTGTTCATTCTTCTGGCAGTCCATGGTGTATTTGATAGTCTTCTCTGACACCGTAATTCAAATGCACCAATTCTTCTTCCCCCAAAAGACTAAACTCATCACCTTGGAGTCAATTCTGACTCACAGTGGCCTTATTGAACATGGTCAAACTGCACCATTGGGTTTCCAAAGCTGTAAATCTTTATTGTAACTGAAAGCCTCATCTTTCTCCCTTGGAGGGGGGGCTAGTGGGTTTGAAGTGCTGACTTTGAGGTTAGCAGCCCAAAGCTACGCCAACAGGGCTCCTTTCAACTCTTTTTAGGAATTCCTTACTCATTGTCTAGCTTTCACATACATATGAGGTGTCTAAAATACCCTAGTTTCAGTCAGGCACACCTTAGTCCTCAAAGGGAATGATTTGCTTTTGACATTTAAAGAGCTATTTTGTATCACATGAACAGATTCATCCAAGTACCTTTTAAAAACATGTTTCTGTAAAAAAAAATTAACATGGCAGGCTCATGAAAATACCTGGGGGAAGAAGGAGGGCATGATCAACAAAGTAGATGGCTTGCATTGTATTCACATAAGAATATAGTATGTCCAGTTATACTGAACTTGTTATCAATGTGAAAGAAAGCCTTTGTAATGGAATTCCTATACACAATTTCAAACACACACCTTCCATTTGGCAAAAGAAGGCTGACACAAAATCAGGAATCTAATAAATAAGGAATTAATTGAACTCACTCCCAATATTTAGAGGGAGTCGATTTGTTTAGGGTTTCAGAAAGAAGTTAAAACTGTCTGATTTCCTAACAATGTGAAGGATTATTGACCATTAGTGCTTAGTTCACTTTTCTAATTCTCATGACAAAAAGCAGTTTTAGATCCCGTTCTTCATCTTTTTAAACAAAGGTTTATTGATTACACATCAAGTACCCACCACTATGTTAGGCACGAAGAAAACCAAATGAACAAAACTCAGGTCCTGCCTTAAGGAACTTTTGCATAAAGAAAGAAACAGGAAGTAGATCATTATACTATTCCAAAAAAACAAAATATAAAAAAACCTCCAAACCCACAGCCTTGGCGTCAATTCAAACTCATAGGAACTACCTATAGGACAGAATAGAGCTACCTGATCGGGTGTTCAAGGCCATAATCCTTATAGGAGCAGACAGCCTCATCTTTCTCTAGTGGGGTGACTGATGGTTTGCGCCCACTGACCTTTCAGTTTGCAGTCAAGCACTTAACAACTGTACTACCAAGAATGCCCTTAGCAGTTACAATTCAGTGTTTTAAATCCTATAAAAGCGATACCCAGTAAGTTCTTTAGGAACCCTGGTAGTGTAGTAGATGCCACATTGGGCTGCTAACTTCAAGGTCAGCAGTTCTAACCCATCATCCACTCTTCAGCAGAAAGATGAGGCTTTATGCTCTTACAAAGATTTACACAATCTTGGAGACTCCCAGGATAGCTCTACCATGTCCTATAGGGTTGCTATGAGTTGGCATCAAGTCGATGGTGAGACAGGAATGGCACCCCATTCCGTGGGTATGAGCACACCGACCACTTCAATCTCTGCTATCATCTTATGCTTCTGTTCTAGTGAGCATCCTGCTGCTACCTCGTGTCTAGGAGAACAAAGCCATGGGGCTGATCTCCAAACCATAGGGCTAATACTTAACACTTCTGTTGCTGTAAAGTGCCCGTTTACTTCCTGCCATACATGTGAATCAGCCAATCCTAACCCTGTATGTCTCCCTTTGTTAGGTGTCCATGATGGTTTTCTCCGGTTCTTGCTTTTCAACCTGAAAGAATTCCTGAGGCAGAAGCACTTTTGTAAATCCAGGTAACTTTTATGAGGGAAAAGGAAGTTTCGGGTAGTACAGTCTCAGAGAGGACTGGAAAGCATGCACGGCTGCACGGCGGGACCAAGGGGAGAATTAGCAACTGAAAATAGCCACTTCTGTGGAGCACAAAAACCCACGAGGAACATTGGCTGATAAGAGTCCATAGAACCAAGAGGAGGCCAAGAACCAGAGAGAGAGAGAGAGAGAGAGAGTCAAGAGAGCACACACATGTGCATAACACACACATGCGAATCAAGAGAGAGCACGCACATGTGCACCACACACACACAGAGACACACACACAAGAGGTCCTGCCCTCCCCTCCTGCCTGAAAGAGAGAGGCTTGTTCTCAGTCTCTGCTATCTATCCCTTCCTATTCTCACGTGGGACGTGGTTAAGGGTTTTGGCTGTCTTTTTTGGCGGAGTTTAAGCACATGTATGATGGAATGTTGCTGGTGCCTAATGTACATGCCCAGCTTGACCTTCACCTGCGCCTAAGTGACCCTGGTCTGAGCATGCCCAGCTTTGGATTGTCCCCATAGATGTCTAATGCGTGCCTGCTTTCTTTCCAACCCCTATATTGGGGCATGGTCAGTTAAGTTTTGTTTAGCATAGGCATTTAGTGAAGACAACCCCCTCTATCCTGAAACTTCCTCCTGTCACCTTTACCCTTCCTGAAATTCCCCAAGGGTCCCACCACTATCTGGGTAAGGTCCTCCCCAAGGTCAGGCTTAATCTTTGCATAGGAATCCATTGAGCCACGTGCTAGCACAAGAAAATTCTTCCTGTGCTACAACCCTCTTGAAGTTGGCTACTCCTCCGGAGTGTCTCCAGTGACTGTGGCAGTGAGTTTGAAGGTGTTTTTTGTTTTTGTTTTGGTGGAAGATGAACAGCCTGAGAAAACCATAGTAGCAGTTCTTTTTTAAAAAAATCAGTTTATTGGGACTTATACAATTCATCACAATACATAGATCCATTGTGTAAAGCACATCTATACATTTGTTGCCCTCATTATTCCCAAAATTCGCTTGCCTCTTGGGTTCCCGGAATCAGCTCATTTTCCTTTTTCCCCCTCCCCCTCCCTTCCTCCTCCCCCCTCCCCCATGCACCCTTGATAATTTATAATTTATTATTATATCTTATATTACACTGCCCTGCGTCTCCCTTCACCTACCACTCTGCTGCCCATCCCCCAGAGAGGAGGTTATGTGTAGCTCCCTAGCAGTTCTAATGGGTCTGTTGTACTCAGTTTCCAAGTCAACCAGGAGCACACTGAACAGGTCGAATAAGAAGCTTTATTAAAAGCTGGCAACAGGGAGTCAGCTCTTGCTCAGAATCTCTGGGTCCCCAGCGCTACTCAAGCTCGGTTTATGAAGCCACAAGACAGGAGTGGGTGTGGTGGATTTTGGTCCAATCACACTGCACACGCTGACTAGGAGTATTGGGTTCCTGAGGTGGTTTACCTTGGGCTTCTTCCCAATGCTGAAAAGGAAAACATGCGGCAAAAGCCCTTTTGTAAATCCAAGTAACTTGTAGGAGGGAAAGGGGAGATTCAGGTGGCAGGGTCTCAGAGAGGACACGCTCTCTCTGGATAGCGTGCAAGGCTGCATGGCGAGGGCCGTGGGAGAGTCCGTGACTGAAAACAGCCGCTTCAAGGGAGTGCAAAAAAACCATGTGGAAAATGGCCAGAAAGAGGAGTCCATAGACCCAAAAGAGGAGTACTGGAACCAAAAAAAAATTTTAAAGGGAGAGATCCCGCACGTACCTGAGAGAGAAACAGCCCTACCCTCACTCAGCGTGTGCCATTGATCCCCACCTGGGAGGCGTGGGCCTGTTCCACCTTATTGGCTGAGGTCAGGCACAACTGTGACATGATGTTGCTGGTGCCCAAGGTGTGTCCAGGTTGACCTTCAACTGGCCTGGGTGATCTTTGTCTCAGTATGCGCAGCCCTAGATGTTCCCGTGTGCCCGATCTGCCCACAACCCCTTTATTGGGGCATGGCCAGCCATGTTTTGCTTACGTAGGCATTCTGCAGAGACAACCCCCTCTTATCCCTCATCTTGCTACCTCTCACGGGCGATGAACAGCTAGCGAAGGAACTACCCACCTGTACGTGTTAGGACTTGGGGAGCAGCCCGCCAAAATTTTGAATTCGGTGGCTCTGGGCAGGAAAACTAATGTGGAAATAGCAAGCTTAAAGACTGGAAAAATACAGAAGCGAGAGTCAGCAGGTTATCAACTGAATCTTAGGATACTTCAAGCCCTCATCTTCTTTGGGGGAATCAAATAATTGATTTATGCAGGGCACAAATTTGGGTAATTTCCAAAAGTCATCCACACCACATTGATACCTCAGGGGTCTGGCAAGATGAATGCATGTAAGTAACTACATCATCTGGACACTTTCATATGGTGCTTGTATCTGAATACTGAGTACCCTGATCCCCAAATGCCCCTTTCTCTCCATTCAGTCCTAGCAACACTACTAAGATGACGCATGCGTAGTTTTAGCCTGAGGGGCTGGTCCTGCTGGGTCACTTCCCATCTCTCCGGTGCTGCCTTCTTTCAAAAGTGATGGACCCAGCCAGGAACTCCAGCTACTTTGAGAGCCATTGGGGTGGTTAAGAGCACTGTCGAAGGTCCATGCTAACTGGAGCTAAGTCCTTCTTTTTCCCCATACTTAATATAAGTGTAGTCTCCCGGGCAAGAGTTAGGACTGGAGAAAAGAGAAGAAGGCACAAAGCGTTCATGTATGCAGGTGTGGTTGGCTTGCTGAAACTGTTGAAGAGACTGCAAATATTTTATAAGTGACTGATTGTGGATCGCTGCCAGCTTTCAGTTTTGTATTTTGGGTAAAAGAAGCAGAGGTCTCCCAAACATGATTTCATAAGGAGTAAACCCTTTCTCTTAAAGGGGTACACCTTGCCCATAGAAGGGCCAATAGCAATAAGTCGGGCCACTTTTCCCTAGTTTCCAAAATAAGCTTTGTTAGGATTGTTTTCAAGGTCCTATTCATTCTCTTGACCTGGCTAGAACGTTGAGGTCTATAGGCACAATGTAATTTCCACTTTATACCCAGGCCTTGGGCTCCGGCCTGGGAAATTTGAGCTACAAAGCTAGAACCTTTGCTTGATCTGACAGTCAACAGGAGCCCATACCTAGGGATTCCCTAGGAGTACCAAATGCTTCGGTCCATCCTGAGAAGGTGTCTACAAAAAACAGTACGTACCTATTGCCCTGTGTTGGAGGACTTACCTCAGTGAAATCAACTTCCCACCTTTCTCCCAGGGTCAATCCCCCTTCTTGGATGCTCAGGCAGGTCTTTCCCTTTTTGGCATTTACTTGGGCACAAGCCCAGCAACTCGAAGCCACATTTTGTGACAGGCCAGTTAGGTTAGACGAGGCAAACCAGGGTGGCAAAAGAGCCTTCATTTGTGTCTCTCCCAGATGTGTAACTGAGTGGAGGTTTTGCAAAAGAATTCACCTGAGGGCACAAGCGGCACTGACAATCGCCCATCTGGTAGCATCCAGCCTCCAGTGGGGCCCTTAATGGCTCTCCTGAGGCGATTTTTCTTTTATTTTTCTTCTGTCTGGTAATTATGGGGTGGGGAAGGTTATTGCTGGAAGGATGGGCACTGGCTTGCGGGGGCCCAAAGCTGCTTCTCTAGCAGTTTTGCACTTCCTTGTCGGTGGTGACTGCAGCCCCAGATCTCTTCATTCTATTCATAACACAACTGATACCATCTGTAGAGAGGGTCACATTGGTGTGTTAGTCTGGGTAGACCAGAGAAACAAATTCAGATATTCATGTGTATAAGAAAGCTTTATAAACAGGATTAATTGAATATTGAGAAAACACCCCAGCCCAGTCCAGATCAAGTCCATAAGTCTGATATTAGCGCACATTGGTGTGTTAGTCTGGGTAGACCAGAGAAACAAATTCAAATATTCATTTGTATAAGAAAGCTTTATAAACAAGAGTAATTGAATATTGAGAAAACATCCCATCCCAGTCCAGATCAACTCCATAAGTCTGATATTAGCGCATATGTCTAAGACCAGTGTCTAAATTCCTCATTAGATTCACGAACCACATGTAATGACACTGAGGGCAGGAAGATCACAGGCCAGTGGGTACAATGTCTTGTGGATCCAATGGCAGCAGAGGCATCTCAGCACTGGCCGGGGTCTCCACATGGTTCCTTCAGCTCCGAGGCTCTGGCTGTCATCAGCCTGTCTCTATGTGGCTTGTCAACAATGTCTCTCTGGGAGCGAGCCTTGTCAGTAGAGAGTCTCCGAGGGAGTGAGGAGAGAGAGAGTGGCTGCTGCCTCCAAGGAGGAATATGGGAGTTCCTAAAATCCTCAGGAGAAGGCCCTGCCCACACAGAGGCCTCATTATCTATCACTTCATTGACAGGCTAGACTCCACCTCTTCATTCTTAATCCTCTCAGATTGTCAAAAGATTATATAACTACCACAGTTAGCCTCAGACATGGGTTTGTGAAGTAGGTCAGGCCTGAGGCTCTGGGTCAACTCCAATACATCCTCACCTTAGTGAAGTGGGCTGCCACTCGGATCATCATCTGGGAGTAAAGTGGCAGCATTCAAATTTTGTTGTGCAGCAAAAGCAAATCTAAGATGGTCTGGGAGCAAGCTTTGATATGAGGTCAAACGGTTATATAACATCCATTGGTGGCTAGCATCCCGCAAAAGTGTTTCAGTGGCATGAGGTGAGGTTATAAGTAAGTCCTGTCCCACTTTGAGGTTGTCAACCTTCTTGTCCAAGACCACCTTGGCTGCTACAGCCTGTAAACAGGCCAGTTGACCCAAGGCTACTGCGTCCAGTCATTTAGACAGGTAAGTAACCAGTCACTTCCAGGGACCCAACTGCTGAACAAGAGCCCCCTTTGCCACGCTGCGGTTCTTACGCACAAATAGCTGAAAGGTTTTGCTTAAGTTTGGTAAAGCCAAAGTGGGTGTGGCTACAAGGCTTTCCTTCAGTTTGTTGAAAGAGTTCAGTTTTTTACTTGTCCGCTGAAGGGGTCTTGTGTGTTGCCAAACGGGAAGAGTTCAATTCAGCTCAAACTCCTGGGAATTCTGAAATTAAGGCATTTAATAATGGACTCATTGTGGAGGGCCTTCATTCATGAAGTACATAACTCTCCAGCCAGGGGGACAGTTATAGCAAACTGCAGTGTGGGATGCCCACCACCACCTTTTTCTCATCTGTTCTACTGGATGGAGGGAGATGGTAGCCCCGGTGGAGCTAGCAAAAGGCCAGGATGTGGGCATATTTGCCAATCCTACATCCTTTAAGCCATGGTGGGGGCTGGTGAACCAAAATTAACCATTGATCTCTATATAGCAATTGACTGGGATGCCCTAGATTTCCAGTCACTAACAGTCACAACCTATGAACCAACTTGGGGTGCAAGGATCCCAAATCCAGCCACCCAATCCCAAAGCTCAGCCTATCTAATTGGCAAAGGAGTGTTAAGCTTGTTTTTAAATAGTCTTACTCCATAATCCTCAGAAAATCCTATTGCAAAATTCTGTAACATGCATTGTAAGGGTGTCTGGGATTTACTGGTGGTATTTCCCATGATTCCTAGCATTCTTTCAGCCCTGGCCTAAATATTTATAATGCCTCCAAGTATCTTTTGTAGCACAGAGGAAGGATCACTGAGAGGTCAGTAAACATTTCCAGGAGGCTATGCAGCACTTAGGTCAAGCCTTCAAACTATAGTTTGAAAAGAGGTCAAGACAAGGAAGGAAAGTTATAGGCAGAGACTAGAGACATAGAGGCAATGCTGACAAATTACCTTGATTTTCCCAGAGGTACGAGGTTCCTTAGAATAAAGGATTTACCATGCCAAAACTAGAAAGAAAATCCTGAGAAAACAACAAAAAAGTTGGTCATCTTTCATTGAGATCCTTTTCTCTTAATGCGCCAATACCCACATTGTGAAAAAGCAAAGCATGAATGACACAGTATAAAGCTGGATGGATCCCTGCCCCCTGCCCCCGACCCCCACCAAATTTGTGATCTGTGTGGAGGGCAGTCGCATGAGTGTGTGTACTGGGCTGTGTTTGTTGTGTGCACAGAAGTCAATTCTCATTCATAAGAGAGAGTAGAACTACTTCTCAAGTGTTCTTGGACTATAATCTTTTTTGGGAGCTGGTCACCAGGTCTTTTCTGCCACAGAGGCCATGGGTGGATTTGAACTGGTAGCTTTCAGCTAGCAGCTAATTGGTTAAAAGGGCTTGTTTGTGTACAGAGTGAAGGTATAAAATGTATTTCTTACAATGAGACATAATCAAAAGTTTATGAGCCACCTGGATAGAGGACGCATTACTAAAGTCCTGGGGTTCTTAGGGTGATGATGGTAGATCAGATCTGAAGAGGTAGAATCACAGTGGGACCAAGTTTCTGTGTGAGCGTGTGTGCCTGTGCAAGTAAAATCCCAGTGGAGGCAGATATACTTTGTCAGTTTCAACATTTGTTACATACTTCTGAATAACTACCTACTCTTCATAGAAAAAGCGAATGTCCCTACATGAGCATGTTTTGCAGCAGGGCAGCCTTCATCGGCACAAGACCTGAGAAGTAAAACAGGGTCTGAGAAATTGGTTTGGAGCACTCTGGGATTCTTGCATGACCCCTCAAAAGCAGTCGGGTGAAGACCTTGGTCCAACTTGGTGATAGCAAAGTCATTGAGGCTTTGGTTTTCATGTCGGACATTCTAGATTTTCTTGGAGTCTTGCAGCTTTTGTTTTACTCTATTTCTTTCTTGATGCTGAGAACTATCCTAATATGCTTTCAATCCATTTATTTTTTCCCCTTAAGCTAGTTGATGTTGGATTTTTCTCTCTTATAGCCAATAATCCAGTTATGAGTTGAAATCGGCTCGAAGGCCACAGGGAAATATATGTTCTACAAGTTAATATGTCTGTGTATCCCATAGGAAATATATCATAGCATCTCTGATAAGCCTGTAACATAAATTCAGAAATAACTGAAATAGAATGATCATACTTGATCAAAATTATAATGTTAATCTTTGGAGAAAATTTTACAATGTGAAAAATGCACACAGTATCACATTTGACCTTCATTCCAATTCTGTGAGCAAGGTAAAATCACTATTATAGAGGCATGTGCACGCACACACATACACACACACACAATGGTAAATTTTGTATATGTTAGATGGTAAGCTTCATGGGGAGAACTATATTTTTTAAATGTTATTATTATCTAGCAACCAAGTATATATTAGAAATCATATAATGTAAATGAAGTTTGGGGGATATGTCTAACCTAAGATTACACAAATGGTAGGAATAGTTATTCAGAGATGGGGTCCCTGGACACCCTATGTATTCTGTTCTATAAAAGACCCTATACTTGGCATTGAAGATAGAAAGGTAAATAATATCCTACTTCCTATTTTTTTTAAATTAGAATCTAGTGTATGTATTCCCAGTAGAGCCTAAAGATGGAGAATCATCAGGGGATTTTTTCAAATTTTATATGACTCCCTCTATCCCAGATATTTGGCACTTTGCAGGTCTTTCTGATATGTCCCACTCTCCTGTTGAAATCACTCACCTGAAGACTTCAAAGCCATGTTCTTCCCACTCTCTTAGACTCTTTCTGAAATGCTAGGTTTGAGGCAATGGATGGTATATTATTAACAATAGCTCTATACAATGGTCTCCAAGTTTATAATGTTTATATATTTCACCATTTGTTTATAAAATGATAAAATAATTTCCTGGATGAAAAACACTTCCCATAAGAAATTTACCCCATCTACATGAGATAAACATCTGTCAGAAAATGTATACTAACAATACTTACTTGATTGATGGTATTGTTGCAGTTCCTGCATACATTCCAATAGTTGTATTCAGAGGTAATATATGAGAGAGCAGTTAGAGAGTGGGATCTGGAGTTAGAAATAAAACTAAGTTAAGTCTTGCTACTGCAACCGATGGGCTCTATTGCTAATTTGTCTTACTATGTTGATTTGTGTTCGGATACATTGTTACTTGTATTTGTTTACATTGGGAGAGTGCTGCTCGTGTATCAAATACCAGTAGAGTCATTCATGATGCACAGATTTCAGTTGAGCTTCCAGAATAAGAAGAGCCTAGGAAAAAGGAATAGAAGTCCACTTTTGAGGGATTAACTCCTGAAAACTTTACAAATAACAATGGAACATGTATAATCCAGTGCCGAAAGATGAGCCCGTCAGGTTGGACGCATTCAAAATATCTAGAGAACTGTTGCTTCTTCAAAATAGAGTTGACCTTAGTGGTTTCGATGTAGTAAAGCTTGTGGGGCCTTCATTTATGAATGGGGTAGGACTCAAACAGAGAAGGAATAGCTGTAATCTCCCATTAATAATCAGCATGGACTGTACGAAGTGTGAAATGAGGAAAATTGGAAGTTTCTGAAATGAAATGGAATGCATAAAGGTTGATATCCTAAGCATTAGTGAGCTGAAATGGACTGGTATTGTCCATTTTGAATCAGAGAATCCTATGGTTTAATATGACAAGAATGATAAAGTCAAGAGGGATGGTGTCACATTCATCCTCAAAAAGAACATTTCAAGATCAGTCTTGAAGTGCAATGCTGTCTGTGATAGGATAATATCCATACACAAAGCAGCTGAATTAATGCACCTATTATTCAACTTTAAGCACCAATCACTAAAGCTAATGATAAAGAAATTGAAAGATTCTACCAACTTCTTCCAATTGAAATCAATGAAATATGCACTCAAGATGCACTGATGAGAAGGGGAGAAGTGGAAACAAAGAGGAAGGATCAGTTGGAAAATATGGCCTTGGCAATAGAAATTAAACTGGAAATTGCATTATAGCATTGATCAAGACCAATGATTTCTTCATTCCAAATACCGATTTTCACCTAGATAAATGGCAGCCTCATAAATGAACTTCATCAGATTGTATAAACAGGAATTAAATTGAATACATCGTTGGGAAGAAACAATCAAGACGCAAGCAGCAGCAGCCAAATCCAGGATAGGGGCTGAGGGTGGAACAAACCATCAATTGCTAATATGTAAGTTCATGTTGAAGGTGAAGAAGATGTAAACAAGTCCATGAAAGCTGAAATATGATGTTAAGTATATCCCACTTGAATGTAGAGACCATCATAAGAACAGAATTCACTCACCTGAACCTGTTGTATAATGACATCAAGACTGTTGATACTACCTAAAACACTATACAGATACAATGTAATACCAATCCAAATCCCAAACAAATTCTTTAAAGAATAGAAAAATGAATTACCAATTTCATGTGGGCAGGCAAAGACCTAGGGTACACAAAGAACTTTTCTAAAAAGAAAAACCAAGTAGAAGGCCTCACGTTGCCCGACCTAAAAACCTACCACATAGCCACAGTAGTCAAAACAGTGCTGACCAATGGATCAGAACAAACCACCCAGATAAAAATGCAACAGCTTACAGTCATCTAATCTTTGACAAAGGACCTAGAAATATTCAAATGGGAGAAAAACAGCCTCTGCAACAAAGGATATTGGATGAACTGAATTTCCATATGCAGTAGAATGAAACAAGACCCATCTCTTTCCCCATGCACAAAAATAAAGTCAAGAAGGATTAGGACCTAAATGTAAACCCCAAAGCTCTCAGGATTATCAGTGAAAAGGCTGGAACAAACTTAAGTGCCCTATTGCAGGGCGTACATAGACTACCAAGTTTAACAGAAGAGACATGCATGGCAGTAGACAAGATAGATGATTGGGATATGCTGAAATTCCATCACTTATACACATCAAGGGCTTCATCAGGAGTGTGAAAAGAGAAAATTTGGGGAAAATTTTTACCAAAGACACATTGGACAAAGGGCTAATTACCAAAACATACAGAACTCTACAACAGCTTGATAAAAACAAGAAACAAGAGACCCAATTAAGAAATGGGAAAAGGATAAGAGACGGTTCACCAAAAATGAAGTACAAATGGTTATTCAACACATGAAAAAATACTCATAATCACTTGTCATCGGGGAGATGAAAATTGAAACCACAATGAGATACCATTTTATGTGTACAATGGTAGCCCAAAGTAAAAAAACAAAAACAACAAAATACCCCCATAAAATGAGAAATGCTGGAGAGGATGTGGAGATATTGGAACTTGTATACACTGTTGGTGGACTTGTAAATACATACAGGCACTGTGGAAAACGATATGGTGATATGTAAAGCAACTGTAATTGAAACACTATTTGATACAGTAATACAATTATCAGGCATAGATCCTGAGGAAATAAGGGTCACAACACAAGTGGAAGTATACTTTCACAGTTCACAATAGCAAGAAACTGGCAGCAGCCCAAATGGCCAATAGTGGAAGAATGGATAAAGAAACTATGCTACATACACACAATGGAATGGTATGCATCCCTAAAAAACACTCATGAAACACTGCATGACATGGAAGGACCTGGAAACCATTATGCTGAATGAAGTCAATCACAAAAGGACAATTATTGTTTAAGTCCACTAGTATAAGCACAAACACCAATTAAACAAATCTCAGGGACCAATTCCTGAACAATAGCGGAGAAGGCTACCAAATGTCTATGAATTCTGCATCAACTCCCTTTTATGCGCCTCACAAGAGCCAATTTGAAGGAGGAGATCTCATGTTGTTTGGGTTCACTACTTCAAGTGGGGTGAAATGGGAGAAAACCTTCTACTTGAGGCTATACAACATTGAAACAAGGCTGGCTCAAATCTACGGGACCCCCACAGGAAAGGAAGAAGAACCTTTCTGGGAAATCAAGCCAAGACCAGGGGAGAGGAGCATCTACATTTCAGAGGAGACAATGATAGTTCTGTTGGTGAATATGGTGGGTGATTGGGGAGAAGTAACCTCACATTATACTACCCATGTGTCGGCACATCAAAAGCTAAGCACACAAGAAGGCTCACGACAACGACTTGGCAGATAGGCAGCCCAAGTAATTGTAACTGTTAGAGGGAAGAAATCCAAATATTCGAATGAACAAAAGCCCACACTTATTAAGATAGAACCAGGCCATTATGACATTATCAATAAAGGAGGAGAGCACAGTAACAACATACGATCCAAAGAAAAGAGTTACATAAACACCCTAACTGAGCATCAAATTATTGATATACATGCCAACCTGGGACATCCAGGGACACAGGCAACATAATCATGGCTCAGCAAACAATTGAAACCTAAAGGTCACCTGGCACCAGGTAAGACAAGCAATATCTAGCTGCGAACTATGCAGCATTAGGCCACACATTTTTAAAAATAAGGACAGAGGAAAAATTCAGGATGCCACGCTATCTATTGAAACATTACAAATAGATTATATAGGACCATATCATGGGTACTCGCATATACTATAATAGATACATATACCATGCTCATGATGGCCTTCACAACTAAAAACCCCACAAGTACACATGCCAAATTCTCATTAAACACCTGGGTCATGAGTTCTGGTCTACCAATGACGATACAATCAGATCAAGGGCCACGTTTTAAAAACTCAAAGGCTAGACTATGGAGCATGACACATGACATCCAATAGATATTCTGTTTCACTTATAATCCCATGGCACTTGTCAAGCCCATGGATTGATAGAAAGAGTAAATGGCGTAAGAAAGCTAGGACTGCAAATGAGCCAAATATAGGCCCCCTCTGTGAAAGGTTTCAAACGAATGTTATTGGAAATATGCCTAAAACTAAATAGACCTAGACCCAATCTGTCTTCACCAAAGGACACGAGTTCTGCCAAACCCCAGGATTTACAAATTGTCTCGGGCAAAAATAATACCTATGGATAACCTGAGTGGCAAGGTATGGCTAAAAAACAAAAAAGAGAAGAAGGTAATGCCACAGGAAATATTAACACAAAATTATAATGATACAGTATGCACTACAGGTAAAGAAGGCATGTTAGAATTACATAAGGTAGGCCAATTAGCACCTCAAACACAATATACTCAGACTTTAAGGCTTGCACTAATGTAACCCTTTATCTTCACTTTCTTGTAGGATATTAACGTACCTCAGCTTATGCTTTATATCAACTAACCCATTTTAATTATCCGGGACCTCTCAACTTCTATTTGGCATACTGTAGACCTATGGGGGCTCTCTATAATTAGCTCTGTGTTTGTTGAAATGCTTTCCCACAGTACTTCCTAGGCTCCTCTGGGTTAAGCTGCTGAGCTCACACTTGACAGGGTGCCATACACAAATCCAGCTGCCATTGTCCAACTGCACCAACTCTCCCTCTGTCTCTCCCTCTTGCTAGTAAATCGTGTCCATTTTTCTTGACTTGCTATTGATATGGGAATACATTGTTAAAAGACTATTTGGTACGTAGTATGTGTTACGCTCCTCACAGAACCTTGCCTTGTCACTTTGCGAAGTTTAGAGGCAGGAAGGTCCCTGCTCTGGTGCGTCAGCCAATTGGTTCTTAAGCCACACACTAGGGAAGACAACTGAGACTAAAGGTCCCTGCCCTAGTGCATAAGATTCTTTAGATATGTCTTCGGAATGGTCTTAAAGTGCTCAAGGAAACTCTTCATACCTACAGTGTCCAGAGTGATGTGTCTTTGGAAAAACTGATGATGTTACAAGGATAATTGCCTTATACCCCAGGAGGATGATTGCCAATGTTTAACTTTTCTGTTTTTATGGGTTTTGTTTTCCTGCATTAGCTTGCTTGTTCATGTTTGTTGGTTTGTCTTTGGTTGTCTGCTAATTTTTTTATTGCTGTTGTCGGGGTAGTTGGTCTTATAGGGTCTTGAATTGGTCATACTACAACTGCCAACATAAATTTGAGTCATGCATATCCTAGGGACAAGCAAATGGATTTTGGACCACCACTTAATTCTGGTCCCAATCCAAGAACAGCCCTGCTTGATGAAATGATCACTGAAGATATGGGTGCTATAGCAAAGTGTGGTGTAGAAAGCAGATGGTGCCCAGCTACCAATCAGAACAGTGTCTGGGGTCTTAAAGGCTTGTATTCAAACAAGCAGCCATCTAATCGAGGTGTCAACTAAGT